>NC_044914.1:28482945-28656109 GCF_001633185.2 Quercus lobata
ATCAATCACTCCACGCATAGATATCCATGTGCATGTACCATTGACCAATTGTTGCAAGCAAATAGCAAAGTTCAAAATCCTTATAACTAGACACGTATGTATTACACAATTAGAAAGTCGTAGTTTACATTTATTTGTTAATTTGCATGTGCCTATACTTTTCTTCTTGAAAAGTCTAAGGTAAAATTTAAGATGCAATGCCTCCTATTTAATTTAAGGGGCCCGGCCTATATCCAATGTTCCAGGTTTGTGGGATTCTATTCTAACGTCTAGCTAGTCTAAACTTGATTGACGGTCCTGATCAAATTATGGTAATTAAAAAGACTGACCCAGTTGCCTTAAATTATAATCCATTTGTTCAAAGTCATGTAGTGGCGTATATATCCAATAATCTTTAAGCAATTATCAACTAGGAATTCCGTTAATTAAGTTCGAGAAGTCAAACTTGTTGATGTAGTGCTATGCTGGAAAAGGAAAATTAAAAGATGTTATTAAGACGAAGAAAATTGAAAAGTGTTAGGACCACAATTTTTGCCACAACTTTTTCGCGTGATAAGTTATAAATAGTGGAGTTGTGAACTCGTATAGACCCATCACTTTTACTCCACCACTCAAAACTTGCTACATTAGTAAGTTGTAACAAAGTTATGGTCTTAGCTTTACTCATAAAAATTAGGCAAAACATAAGCCATTTCAGACGTGGGTGATTAACGTAATAGAATTTCTGGCAGTATATTCTTACAAGAAAGAAATTTCTGTCAGAAATGGCTGTACATTAATGTTTCGTTATGGTTTGTACATTAATGTCCTAGTCTACGCGACTAACAAATTTGTGAAATGAACATTTGAGCTTTCGAAATTTTAGATCAAGATGTGGTTGCAATTGCCGACATGTGCTAAAGGGTTATATTTGTTACATAGAAATTATTTTACACATTTTTATATACACACCCAAAAACAATTGAAATTGTAGCTTAAAGTCACGATTTTCAATTTAGAAATCATGACTTTAGTTACTTTTAGGGGTATGTGTAAAATTGTGTAAAACTATTTGGGTGTAATAAACACTATTCTATTTAAAATTATGTGTTTCACTTGACCCATTTTGCCCCACCTTGTTGTGCACAAATTTTATCCGCCTCCAAGAGGTATCGGGGTAAGAGATTAAACCAAATCTAACCCATCTATTTACATAAATTAAACAAAACTACTCCTAACCAAAAAATTTAAATCATAACTAATCAAACCAAAATACCTGAATCATAAATAATGCCCAAATGATTCTCCCAAAAAAAACCCCACTTTCTAAAATTAAAAATAAAACTTATGGGCGGCAGACCTAACGGTGATGACAGAACTTGTAATGGCACCTCTTAGATATATCTTTCTGTCTCTCACATCTACGAGTTATTTAGACTTACTGTCTCCCTCTCGCCCTCTCTCATTTTGCATCGGCTTATTCCAAACTGACTTGGTTGCAGAAATTTGAGTGGGCAAGTTTGCACTTTGTTGCAAAGAAGATTGGCAAGGAAGGGTTTTTCTTTTCGCCGTTTGTGTTTCTTTTTTTTTAGATTTTTGATGAAAGTGACTCTCTCCAAACGCACCGTACAGTATTTTAAAGATAAACTCTGGACGTGGCTATTTTTTAAGTGGCCTTTTTTCCTAATGTGGCAACACCGCAGGAAAGGCTTCTGTTTTTATATATAGTATTAGATTAGATTAGATTATCAAATTATCTAAAAAATGAACACTCATTTTTTTACACTTGAAATTTGCTCTATTAGTTAGTTGAAACCTACCTCACTATAGGTACTTCCTCAAAGAAACATTTAAAACAAATAAAAATTGAAAGAAACCGAATTTAGATGTCACGCCTTGAACCTAAGTATGAACTAGACACATGACAATGGCCACCCACCCATAAAGATTTCACCATATCAGAGTGTAAGCCAGAATAAATATTCAAAAATATTATTCCTATAAAAGTATTCAAAGACAAATAAAATTACATAATTCATTAACCAAAATCCCAATTAACTGGATCAAGCATATACGTACATAGACGTAGCAAATGGGCGAGTCAATTCAAATTCGGGTTGGGTCAATTGAGTTTCAAGTCAGGTCGACCCATATTTTTCAAACGAACTTAAAAAAAATAAATAAATAATTACAAAAACAAATCAATGGCAACCTTCTTAGACAAGGGTCAATTGCAAAATTGACATATACTTTGCAATGAACATTAAATATCGTCAAAATGTTTGATGAACTTGAAACAATACACATATCCAAACATATTCATATAATTAACAATTTATACACTTAGATTAAAAATAAAGTAAAATTTCTATTTTATATATATATATTACGATTATGGTTATGCTGTATCTCAATGACTAGGCCCAAAATCATGTGTAGACCCGTGACAAATCCTAAAAAATACTACTTGTTGTCTCAATTTATAATCCCCCTTGGCTATGTCTAAAGCTTAGTCAAATTGCACATATAAATTTCCTGAATTGGTTCCATTTTAGTCCATATAAAAAAATCATATATTATTAAACCACAATTCAAGTGAATATTCCATTCAAATCTTTTGGTTCTTTTAACAAAATTTACTGATGTGTGATCCTAGTTTGAAGGAAAATGAAACTTGCTAACCAACTGAATCAAATACTTTTACAATATTTCAAAGAGGATAGAATTCTAATCATTATCTTTAAATTGATGTAGTTAAAATAATTAAATAAAATTTTGTAAGAAAAGAAAAAGAAATATTCAATAAATAAAACAGCGTATTTTAAGTAAAATATAACTAGAATGGAAAAATTCTCCAATAAGCTTACAAGATTTTTCTTTGAATCTTTCCCTCTAATTAGAGGCAACAATTCAATCTAAATCCAATTAAACATTGACCTAATTGCATTAAATATTTAAGACGGAATTTCACACACATATACACTTAGATTAAACTATAATAAAATTTCTTTCTTGTTAAAAAAAAAAAAAAAAAACTAATCAAGTTTAATTTATATTCACTTTTTCTCAACAAAAAAAAAAATAATAATAAATAAATAAATTTATATTCACTCATTTTTGTTTTTATCTATTCTCCACCGAAACCCTTCATTCACACTCAGACACTCTGCTCTTCCCAACCCGCCTCTATGCCCTCTCTCGCTCTCTCTACATCTCGCCAAAGCACGCCGCCGTTGATTTTGCTTGTATTTCTGTCCGTGGGTTGTGTCTTTCTGTCCGAGTGTTTGGGTTCTTCAAGCTCGAAGTCCTCTCCCCCAAGCTACATTGTTTGTGTTCCTCTCCGATTCACAGGTAAGTTATATCTGTCTTTTCTTCGTGTAATGCTTCTGATTTATTTGCTGAAACTGTCATCACATTTGGGAATCTGCTGGAAATTTCCCGTTTCTAATTTATTTGCTGAAAAATGTCTTTCACATTTACATTTGGGAATCTGCTGGAAATGTAAATTTTCTGTTTCTAATTTATTTGCTGAATGTCTTCACATTTGCTGGAAATTAAATGTTTTGTTTCTAATTTTATTGTTTTAAATGTCTTTCCATTTTATTGTTCTGATAAATGTCTTTACATTTGGGAATTTTCAGTCTGCTGGAAGTTTATATTTGCTGTGTCGTTATCTACGTTATTTATGGACTCACAAGCAGACCTGCCTTATTCCACTAGTATCATACAAGGGGACATTGATGTTGACTCACAGATTTTGGGCATATCTCAAAATAATCCAATGTCCTCTTCTGATTCTACACCTGAAGTTGAATCTTCTATGAAAACAAAAGAGGGTATTAACTTCAATGTAGATGAAGATAAACTCCTAGTGTCAGCATGGCTCAATACGCCAATACTAGTGTCGATGCCATACACAGTTATGAGCTAAAACAAAATACATTTCGTGAAAAAGTTTGGGAATACTTCCACAAGCACAATACCTTCGGTACCACACGTACCGCTATTTCCCTAACAAGTCGTTGGGGAATGATTGACAAGGAGACAAATAGGTTTTGTGGGTGCATGGCTCAAGTTAAAGCAATTTCTCAAAGTGGTACGACTGAACAAGATAAGGTATAAATTATATTGCAACAATGTTAACATATCCATTCACCAATAGTTTAAAGATACTAATCATGTTATATTTCTTTTAATTTTTTAGATTGACAACGCGAAGGCTTTGTATAAAAACAACTTCCATTTAAAGTTTCAATTTGAACATTGTTGGCTCATGTTGAAGGACCAACCAGAGTGGAGTGAGCCTAAGGAAAGATCGAGGACATTGTTACCTCCAGCTCCGGATTCAACATCTATTGTGGAGGGGGATGGTGTGTCCTTATTGGATGACGTTTCCAATTTCAGGAGACCGATTGGTAGAAAGGCCGAAAAGGCTAACCGAAAGAACAAAGCTATCGAAAAAACTGTTGGGGAATATTTGGCCAAGAAGATGAAATTTATTGAGGAATCACAAAAACAAGAAAAGGACCGTATCAAAGCAGAAATGGTTCACTTGAAAGAGCTAAGGGATACGGTCTATAGGGAGAGAATTCAATTGGAAAAGGAAAAACTTAGAATAGAGAAGGAAAAGCTTCGTATCCAAGAAATGTTTGATGATGAGAGAATCATGTTGGTGGATACAAGTACCTTGGCCGGAGTACAAAAACTTTTTTATGAACAACTCCAAAGGGAAATCATTGCTAGACGAACTTCAAGTAAATAGTTGGTGTGACCTTATGTTAGGATGTAGCTAAGGACTTCAAGCAAATTGTACATATAAATTATATTTGTTCCATTCTTGTCCATATAAAAAAAAATATATCATATATTATTACCATTGGTTCCATCATGTCCCTTCGTATTATGTATAGCGCAGCTCCCTCAAAGTTTCTTTTGCTAGTTTTGTTCTGATCAATGAAGATTTTTTAGTGATTTACAACGCACTCCATTAAAATTTATAACATTCTTATGGAGTCCTTCCAATCTACTTATTTTATAATCTTAGTGGAAATCATAGAAAGACAATTTATATTTAATATAGCTATTTTTCGAATAGGCCTTGAAAGGAGAAGGAAGTTTGGAATGCCAACCGGCGCCTCTTATTGAATTGCTCATTCAGTGAGTATTCTCAATCTTATGCCTTGAAGAGGACTCGAACCTCCACACTCTTTAGCACGAGATTTTGAATCTCACATGTCTACCATTTCACCACCAAGGCATCTTGAAGGTGGCTCGTATTCCATTAATATGATATCTATCTAATGTGATGTATGGAATATATGACAAGGGTATTTCTATTGATTGGTCATGTCATATAGGCTCTAGTCCATATTAAAAAATCACATATTATTTACCCACAATTCAAACGAATATTTCATTCAAATCTTTTGGTTCTTTTAACAAAACTTACAGATGTGTGATCCTAGTTTGAAGGAAAATGAAACTTTCTAACCAACTGAATCAAATACCTTTACAATAATATTTCAAAGAAGGAAGATTCTAATTATTATCTTTAAATCAATTAAGTTAAAATAATTAAATAAAATTTTGTAAGGAAAAAAAAGGAATATTTGATAAATGAAACATATATTTTAAGTAAAATATAACTAGACAAGAAAGATTCTCCAGCAAGCTAACAAAGATTCTCTCTGAATCTTTCCCTCTAATTAGAGGCAATAGCTCCATCTAAAACCAATTATACAATGACCTAATTGCATAAATTTATATAAATACTACTGTTTTCTTAACAATTGATTATTGAACTAAAATTTTGCAACAATACACTTCGAAGGGTTTGTTTGGAATTCGCTTATTTTGCTGAAGCTAAAAACTTTTTTGCTGAAAGTACTATAGATTAAGGTAAATATTAATTGAAATAGTACAGTGAGATCCATGAATAATATCAAAAAGTGCAGTGGGACTCACAAATAGTAGCAAAAATAAACTAAATAGTAAAATAAGTTGGAAAAAAATAAGTTAGCCAAATAGACACTAAGTATAAAAAATTTTAAAAAAAATAATCGAAATTGGTCATTTCATATGTATAGGTATAGCCTTCTAAATATCTGTTAGAGTTTAGATTATAGCACTATTTGGATTGGAAATAAGTTATGTCTTTCTTATAATGAAACTGTAATTAGAACGTTCCCTCTAATCTTTTTCATAAGTTGTTGCTTCATTTGGAAAAAAGGGTAGAACATATGAGTTACTTTGATCAATGCACCACTTTTACATCTTTTTTAGACTTAACCGGAGCTGACCGCAAAGTTTACACGTCTAAGGGGGAAGATTAGTGCTTTAGTTTGCTTGAATTAGTGTTATCAACAACTTAAATCATTCTACTTCCGAATTAGCAAGTAAAATAATTTCATACCTTCCCTATAAATAGCCATTATCATGTTACAATTCTCATCATTCACCAAACATTCCATTTTCACTTAAAAAGCAACCAATGTCACCACTGGGCCTTATAGCCTAGTGGTACCCGGTCCCTCTTGTAACTGTTAGCACAGGATTCTATCCCCTGCGATAAACAATTACCAAGCGAAAAAATAAAAATAAAAATAAAAAAACCCCAATATCATGAGTTTGTGTGCTAAAATTTCACTTGCTCTTATTTGTCTTGTGGGCTTAGCCCAGCTTCAGACTTCTCATGCCCAAAACTCACAACAGGACTATCTAAATGCTCACAATGTGGCTCGTGCACAAGTTCGTGTCCCAAATATTACTTGGGACAGCACAGTCGCAACCTATGCTCAAAACTATGCCAATTCAAGAATTGGAGACTGCAACCTTGTGCACTCAAATTCAAGAATTGGAGACTGCAACCTTGTGCACTCAAATGGGAGTTATGGTGAGAACCTTGCTAAAGGCAGTGGCTCATTTACAGGGACAGCTGCAGTGAACTTGTGGGTTGCAGAGAAGAATTGCTATGACTACAATAGCAATACTTGTGTTTTTGGGGACAGCGCTTGCACTATACACAAGCTGTATGGCGAAATTCAGTTCGTCTTGGGTGTGCTAGAGTTCAGTGCAATAATGGGTGGTGGTTTGTCACTTGCAACTATGATCCTCCAGGCAATTATGTTGGACAACGTCCTTATTAGTGAAGCATGAATCGATCACCTCTAAGTCCTAAGCCTTGACTGCTAGGAGAAAATAAAGATACATAAAGAAAGTACTGATCATAGAAATAAAATATGGTTGCAGAACTCTTTTCTTTGAGTAGCCACTGAAAAATTATTTTATTAGCTTCTCAAAAGTTGTTATTTACTCATTCCCCTTATTATTTTGAAGAATATGTTTTTTTTTTTTCTCTAATTCAAAGCTTTGACATGACTCGAGTTTTAATAAGGTGTTATCTTTCGTAATGGCATATTTTGTAGTCTTATTTGTGTAAGTTCGAATTTGACCTCTCCCTCCCCACTATGTATATAGAAAAATAAAAATAAAAATAAAAAAAAGCTTTTACATGACTACAACTCTCGTTTTATATGAACATAAAAAATACTATTACTGAAGGCTAACACTTCTTTATCTCTATCTTCGCAGGTTCTTGCTTTGACATACTAATACTAACCAGGAAATAGCCTTTATCTTTGACATAGAGGACTAAATAAACTTTATCCTATGAGATTGCCGAGTAATATTATTGGATTATATGTGGCAAACTTACTGCACATAATGCACGGATTCTTCGCTTTCCAATCAGTATTCTCACTGTTGACAGTTGATACACCAACCTAACAACTATGGGAGCTATGGGAGGATCACACTAAGGAATTACATAGCAAATCCACCCACTTTTCTTCTCTCTCTATCTTAGAGGTTATTGATTGCCCGATGATAAGAGGATTTAGTTCCCAAATTAAAAGGAAGGAAAACCAAACAAACAAATAAATGAGCAGTGGAGTATCAAAATAAATAAATAAATGACTAATCTTTTTCTCCATGCATGATTATTCGAGCTGTGAGTCTAGCAGAGTAACAAGGCTTTTTCATGAAAAAATGGCTAGGGTGTATGGTTAAAGTGTCATGTTGGAAATCAACTAGGGCCTGGACCTATAATTGGTATTTGAAATCAAACAGAATTCATGGATTATTGTCTAATCTAGTCTACCTCATTCAGAAAAGAGACCAAGGCACACCTAAGTCACAAATTCATAAGAAGCAACCCTCTTTTTACAAATTGGAAACCCACAGCCGAAAAACTCAAAACACGTTTTGCACCATTAGGAATAGGAAATACATAGAAGACAAATTGGTCAGTGCTACTTACCCGGAAATGGGAACAGTTTTTATGTTCAAGAGGAAGGTTCTATTGAACTTAAGGTAGCTTAACTAATTAGTTATGGTCTCAAGTCTGAAGTGGCTCAGGGGTATTTTACACGCTATTCACTAGAAATACCCCCTAAATAGATGCCTTTTTTTTCTGTGAATCATCCCAATATTTGGCTTTGGACTGAGCCAAATCAAAACAAAAATGGGATTGAATAATAAAACTTCAATAGCTCTTTTTCATCTCATGGTTATAATCCTGGTGCATCCGTCATACCCATAACTCACCACAAGACTACCTGCTCATAATTGAGCTCATGCACTAGTTGGTGTCCCAGCTAAGACATGAACACAATGAAGGCCTAGCACAAGAGAATGTTAAATCAAGGATTAGTGATTGCAATCTTGTTCCCTCAAAAACACTTAATGGTAAGAACTGATAACGCTAGTCATAACCATTGACAATGTGTCACTTCTGTCACAAAGAAAACAGAAGTCATTCTCGCAAACTTCAATAAATGCTCTCCATATGAACTACAAAAGAACATGATGTTCATCTTTGTATAATTTGTTATAGAATAAATTGTTAGCCGTTAGATGGCTAAAGGTCTTTAGATTTCAGTTTCATTCTTACTCTTGTATCTTAAGCTGTTCTGCTACTATATAATCTAAGCATCAGTGAGAATATTATACATCAATCGTGTCCATTAAATTGGATAGTTCAAATTACATACTCTGGGCATCAAATTTTGCCAATACTGAAACCTACTCAATGTTTGAGTTCACTGATGGTTTAACAAAACCAACAGCTCAATATCTCTATGATGAATTTGGCAATCCCACTGTCATGAATCCAGAGTATCGAGCTTGGGCTCACAGAGACCTAGCTCTAATCTCATCAATTTGACTCTCTCTATCTGCACCCACTCATTAGTTGGATTAGACTATACAAGAATGTGGGAAATACTTGAGAAGAGGTACTTTTAAACCAGATCTGCATCACATCAAGAAAGGAAAATACTCAATTGTTGCCTATCTAAATAGGATCAAGGAAGCCAAAGATCGGCTTCCTTGTGTTCAGTGCAGCAATTAGAACCAGAAGTGATGGAATCTCACTTGAAGAACTTCATGTTCTTTACATGCTGAGGAGCACAAGAACAGAGATAATGATGAAAATTCAAGGAAATACATCAAATGGCCATGGTTGCACCAACCACTAACAGATCAAGCGCACTTGGCAATTACTCATCAAATAGAGGAAGATGAAGGAACTTTAAATTCTCTAATCAACAAGGCAGAGGCAATTACTCAAATTTCAGAAGTTATCCTCACTCACAGAGCAATTTATCCCACCAAATTCCTGACTTGACTATTTAGTGCTACCATAGAATGGAAATTGCCTATCAAGGCAAACATTCACCAGCCAAACTTTTCACAATGGCTAATGCACCATCACAAAGCCTTCAATCCAATGATTGTTGGGTACCTGACACTGGATGCACAGATCATGTTACTCCTAATCTTGGAAACTGAACTTTATGACATATATCTTATTTTATCTATTAAAAATAAAAATAAAAATCTTGACCACTTAACCCTAAACATCAGCCTTACACTGGTAATGAACAACTCAGAGTAGGTAACAGTCAAAGCCTTCATATCTCACACATAGGTAAAGGCAGTCTTAATACCAACTTCTATAATTTCAAAATGATTAACATTCTAAGAGCCCCTGATGTTTCTGAAAATCTTCCAATTCACAAACTTTGACTCCAATAAATTCTTTATTCAGGATCTTCCTACATGAGAAATCCTTTACAAAGGACCGAATGAGAATGGTCTTTATCCTATTCCTACATCACTCTCAACCAAGAAGTCACCACAACCGCAATTCACTTCCTATCCTTATGGCAATTTGAGTCAAGAAAATATGGCAGCTATGGCATCAACGCCTAGTCATCCTAATAATAAAGTTTTGAAGTCAGCATTACCATCTCTGTTTTCTTCTTTTCAATCAAATCCTGCCATCACATTGTACTCACTGCCTGAAAGGCAAGATGCATCATTTACCATTTCATGTTTCTAGTTCACAGTCAAGAGGACCTCTTGATCTTGTACGTCATGATGTGTGGGGTCTTCCCTCCATCACTTCTGTCAATAATTTTCACTATTACCTGTTGTTTGTTGCTGATTTACAAGATACACTTGGTTCTTTTTACTTCATAAGATATCTGAAATATACTAAGCATGAAATTTTCCAAATTTTTCTCATCCCATGGCATAATTCACCAATTCACCTGGCCAAACACACCACAACAAAATGGGTAAGTTGAAAGGAAGCATAGACACCTTGTTGAGACTGCAATTACTCTATTGTCTCTGGCCAAACTTTCTTCCTGCTATTGGCCCAATGTAGTCAGTACTTCTGTCTTTCTCATTAACAGAATCCCTAACTCAGTTCATAACTTCATTTCAACTAAGCAAAAACTCCACCTTCCTGATTTTACCAATGAAAAATCACAACCCTCTAAATGACCCTTAACCGCTGATGCTTAAAGCATATATAAGAAAATAAATCACTTGCCCAATAAAATATAAAAAAGATGACAGTATTATTTTTCATGATATAAATGTTCTTGGTAGCAAGGTCTACTCTACGTGTATAACATTTTAGCCACTCAGATTACTATATATATGTACAGTGTGCCTCTTGAATTAACGTGTGTCACTACTGCTTGTAATGATAAAGGCAATGCAGCAAAATATTTAATTTCCAGAACAGCTACCCAACTTTTGGGAGCGTAGCTCTTTCTCCAAGCACTGAATATGCCAGCTCATTATTCTTAAATGTTTTATTCATAGTTTTTCATCAATCATGTTCTCTTTACCTTCTTTTCATTTTTATTTCATATATTTTTTAATTTCACTGGTTATGTTTTGAAAGGACTCTTAAGTCCAACCAAAAAAATGTTTCTCCCAAGAGATAAACCTACTAGACTTTTCTTCTCACAAATTCCCGTGCCATGGACTTAAAAAAAGGAGACTTTTAAGAGAAAACTCCCTCTCTAAATGGTATATCAACTTAAAAAGCAAAGGGGACATAATTTAGTCCTTCACTAACTACTTGAGGGATTTAAATTTATATCAATCAAAGCACCTAAGGGTAGAATGACACACTCAAATGCATCTTAGTAAAAATGAAAGGCAGAACTTCGAGTCTTCAAAGATTGAGTCCAAAATAGAATGATTCAAAGAAAGGGTGAAATTTTTTAGATTTGGGTGCAAGATTCCAAAAGGAAGCCAAAACATAATACATATATGCAATAGTACATGGACAGTGAGGAAGCAAGCAACATATAGACTACCGTGAAAACTACTTCATCCTAAACCAGAATAATCAAGGATATAATCAATGACATAGAACATCCATGGCTGCATCAATCAGTGACAACTTCCACAATAGACAAACTACCCATGGCACACTTTCTTCATCAAATGCCTTGTCTAAAACCTATAATATGAGTCCATAAGAAAAATCCCTCCACATGACTTTCCTATTTCAATCATTTTGCTACACAATGGAGTAATTGAATTCTAAACATTTCTAATATCATTCATTCATTGTTTTCCTTCCCTAGTCAAGACTTCGATTCTTGTTGCAACCATTACCATAATTTGACAGTTTTCTAAATATTCATTTCGAACAAATACACCTCACAACAATAATTCCAGAATCCAACTTTGCTCACCAGAAAAAGTTCTCATGACAGCTCAACAATCTTCTGTCGCTTTTTTGATGGATTGACATCTTCACTCAAAGAATTGCCTTGGCCAGACTTTGATCTTTCGAGTTTCAAAGGCAAGCATGTGTCATTACCATCATCATTGTCATTTTCATCATCATCATCATCATCATCATTGTCATCATCACTATCATTATCACTGCTATCATCTGAATCTGTTCCGCTACTACTAGCAGCCAATGGATTCAAAGGCTGATAACCAGCAATTGCAGATTCAGCTGCAGCAACAGCCTCAGGGGTATGAAGATCAGCAATACCAAGCATCAAATCCTGTAATTAAGATGCACTTAAAAAATCAGTTATGATTTCAGTGATTGCTACAGTTGAGGGGGGGAGAAAGAGATCCACTTACCATTTCAATGATTTCAGTTTCATTTCCAGTGAGCGATTCAATATCATAGCTCTCAGAATTTTCCTGAATTTAATAAATTGTATACATAGGTTAGAAGTAAAGCCAACAAAAAGGAAAAGAAAGCATGGGTTAGGGATTAAAGTAGAATAATTGGAATTTAATTAAACAAAAAACCTTGAGTAAAGGATCAAATCACAACCTTTGCATCATGCTGAAGCCTCTCATTAGCTTCTGATATCACTCCTAAAAAGTCTTTAATTTTTCCCAAAACTGCGGCAAAGGAAATGAAATCAAGCACCAATAAGTATCGGTGGTTTTTTCCTTCAATTTATATATATATATATATATATATATATATATATATATTAATTGAAAAAAAAAAAAAAAAAAAAAAAAACACTAATGAAGATTGTAATGTATGCCAGCTCACCAATTTCTTTGACAGTTCTAGCCACTGAAAACAACAATAGCAAAAGGAAAGAGTACCCAACAATTTGTCTGACTGTTACTAGTAACAACTCAACAGTCCTGATGAATTATGGTTTCCAACATAATGAAAAACATTCCATGAATTATCTCCCTGTGAATTATCATCTTATACTGCCCAGATGAGGGCCATGCTTGGTGAGTATATATCATCTTATGATGAACTTCCCAATCCCACCTTTGCATAGGATCAAAGTAATTAAGTATTTAGGTGTTCAGTTAGGCCGCCATATGACAATATGACAACTACCACGTGACGCAGGACTGAGCAAAAATGAAACAACAAGAAAGCACCTAGGCCTTGCTTGGAGTCAACACCAAACGGAAAAAACCACTAGAAGTCAGCACCTAGTGTAGACCAACACCAGACCAAAAAGAGACCAAACAGCCATTTTTTTCATTCATCAAAATATCAACAGTCTCCTCAAGGAGTACAATAGGTTGCTTATAAATGATTGCAAAACCCTAGTTCTAATTGGATTAGAAAACCCTAATTACCTTATTATAAAAATAACTTTGCTTCCAAATTAAAATACTAATAGCCTAATAAACTACTAGGACCTAAAATATAAAAATACAATTGACTTGCAAACATAAATAATACTAAATAAAAATCTTCTTGCATCTCCCACATCACCTAGTGTGCATACATTTTAAACATAACATAGGAGAACTTAAGCCCAAAGGAAAGAAAATCAATTGGTTCATTTTGTCAAGCCTATGGCCATTACAAGACTAGTATTTTATTTATCTATGTTACATTTTTTTTCTATAGGTAATATGTTACATTTTGGTATTATTATGATTTAGAATTTTAAAAGATCATGAGACTAGCATATGATTTTCATGAAATGGGATGGTTAGAATTTAATTATTATAAATAAGATAATGGATCAGGATTCTAAGAGTGCTAAAGGTTATTAAAAGTAGCCTCTTTTGAGGCATTGTAAGTAACCTTTCTTATCTTTTACATGAAATTTCAAATTTGAATTGCTCTTGAGCTTTTTGAGCCTAGAAATTGATATTTGATTGTTTCAACTTCAATCCTATTATACTTTTCTTTGATTTAATCTTGTTTATTGTTGAGATTTCTCCTTAAACCCATCTTTAACACTAGATCTAAGTTCTCCATACCACATCAAGTGGTATAAGAGCTAAAGATCCTAGATCTGAGCCACTACATTCAAATTTGAGTAAAAGGAAGCACCTTTAAGCTATGGTTGATCATGGTAATGGTCACAGGGTAGAGGAAATCAAGACCAGAAGATAAGATGGCTGAGATGAGGCATATGATTGAAGATGTGTTGCAAGTTGTACAAGCTCTTCAATGACGAGAACAAGCAGGGGATGGTGTATGGAGATTCTGCAAAATGACCATGAACTCTGGGACATACTAGAAGATGGTCTCAACAGTGAGAAAAAATATGGTAGATGAAAATTCCTTTCATGAAGCTGCACCAGTAGGAAATGTGGCACAAACCAGATTAGAGAATCAGTTGGTGTGTGAGATTGGATGAAGGATGAAAATTGAAAGAGTTTTTTTTTTTTTTTTGTAGATTGGAATTCTCTATCAATATATTGGAGTAATTAAAACATTCAAGAAAGTGATACACACCAAGTTTTTTATGCAAGTCCTAAGAGATTTTGTAGGACATGGAAGCTTTGCATGCACATGTTGATTTGAAAAACCAACTAGTGTTTGATGAATTTCAAAAGATAAAAATACTTCTACTACACACACACACACACACAAGATTTCATCATGAGATGCAAGGATGAGCCTGAGTAAATTTGGAGAACAAAGTTGTCTCAAATGATGGTGATTTATCCCACATTATTTTGTTTATATTACAAATTGAAGAAAATATCTCAATCTTGTTATAGACAAGTTACTGAGAAGCTATTTCTTGATGTACTTAGATGACAAAGAAAGAAATTATGGAAAATATTCTTCAGAATTCCAATAGATTGTGAAAAATTGAAGCCAACCTAGAGAGCATTGATGGAAGTTATTCAAACGACACCAATACAGAAAACCGTCTAGAATACAACAAAAGGGGCAAAGATTGATGCTAGATAACTCTAGGACAAGTTTTCTCCAATGCAACGAGTGCTAATGGAAGTTCTTCTCATTGCACCAAAACAGAAAACTGTCTAGCAAACAACAAAAGGGGCAAAGATTGATGCTAGAAATATTAACACTCATGGATAAACATCAGATAGCTTATCATGAGTGCCCCACATAATAACAGAGAGCCCAGGATGCCGGAAGGCCAAGAATTAATCTTACATCACATATCAACATTACCACCATAGTATAGCAGCCACAATTTCACAATCATCCGTCAAATAACTCAAACTGTGTCTAATTGTCAAAACATGCTCATTTCATTTACACTAAGCCAGAGTTTTATTTACATAACCGTAAACTCAGCAGGGAATCGCCGTCCCATATCTGACTATAACTTCTCAGTAATGTATATAGCCAGTGGAAATTTTGTATCTCAGACTAGAGTGTCAATTAAATATACAAGTAGCCAAGTCCAGGACAACTATTTAGAGTCCGTTTGTTTAGGCAATTTGGGAGCCTAAAAACGCATTTCAAAACCCAAAATGCCATTTCACAACAACCCCTCATAGCTTTTTTACAATCGTTCATTTTAAAACCCAAAAGTGAAACAGACTTAGAATACAGTGCAAGTAAATTAACTCTTTAAATATACAGAGAATGAAACATAATGCAGGTTCAAAAGGCATTCAGAAACTTAAGAAAAAAGTGGTCATAAATAAAAAATAAAAGTGGATGGGAAAGATGGGGTTACCTTGGCTTTTGGGAACAGGGGCAGTGATGGGGTTTCCATCAGGAATGGATTTCTGGGGTAGAGGGGCTATGTCTTTTCTGCAAACAAGGAGAGTGGACTCTGCACAATACATACACAAAATTAGTGAGAGAAGGAATTTGTAACCCGATACTTACATGTACTAGTCGTATACAAAAACCAAAACACACAGACCTAATGGTGAGGTGGAGGGATTTTTGTGCTCCAAGTGCAGAAGGTCTTTGCTTGTGTGCCCCATCTCTCTTTTGATCAGGGTTTTTCACAGTTTCTCTCGGAGGTTTTGTTTTTTTTTTTCCTTCTTTTTACTAAACTCGGAGGTTTTGTTTAGGGGTATGTGTATGTTTGGATACACAGCACGTTTACGTTTTGCGCGTTTGTGCGTTTTCCTTCTTTTTTTTTTTTTTTTTTTTTTTCCTCTTCAGCCGCATGTTTTGACTTTTCTTCTGTGAACAGTGCATACGTGCACTGTTCACAGGTCCCACAAATTTTATTTTTTATCAACTTTTTCACTAAAAATGGTCCCACAGTACTATTCACACATTTAAAAATTATTTTGCTACAGTGTTTTCAGTTTTCAGTTTTCAGTTTCAGCAAAATAAGTTCTATCCAAACAGACCCATATGTATGAGCCAGGTTTAGAGGATTTTTTGACCCAACTGGGTCAAACAAAAATTTAACCTAACCTATCACATAAGTCCAACTCAATCAAATCCAATCCATATAGATTGGGTTGGGTTGAATCCATTGATTTGACAAATTTTTATTATTATTATTATTATTATTATTAAATTGAGAAAAAAAAATATTAATATTAATATATTAAAAAAACATAAAAATTAGTATCAATGTAACTCTTTAAAAGCAAACAATATTAATGACTAAACAACAATAGTAATTTATTAGGATTTGTATGAATTAATTGGTTTTTATATAAGATAGGAAAAACTAGTTATTTTTAAAAAATTATTAATTATATATATATATATATTAAATTAATATTAGTAGGAGGATTTGAGGAAATGCTGCTCTATAGCTGGTGTTTTTTTTAAATTATTAAATATATAATATATATTTAAATATATATAAGTGCCCTACAACTGATTTTTAAAAAAAATATATATTAAATATATATGAAATATGGGTGGGTCGGGTCGAATCGGGTTTGATGGGTTTGTAATTTTATGACCCAAACCCAACCCGACCCACTATAAAAAGCGGGTCGGTAGGTTTTCTGCACACCCCTAGTTTTGTTCTTTTTGTCATCTCTTCCCTATATATTATTTGTTTCTACATTAGTGGTTTTAATTACACGTATTGGTCACTTGGGGCTCGACTTTTGTCCCAAGTTTCAAAATGGTCTCAAAAAACTTGAAAATTATTGGGTAATCTCATAGTATTATAAATACGTATTTTCTTCTCTCACATAAATGATGGATCTCACAATAAATTTAATTAGTAGAAACCATTATTTATATGAGAAAAAGAAGTACGCATTTATAATACTCCGGAAATATGTAATAATTTCCCCTCAAAACTACAGTCACTTCATTGGTGTGGTGCATTTTAGTCGATGTTGAATTGGGCTTTTTTTTCAAAATTTTGGTCTAGTTTCAAATTGTGGTTGTAGTTGTAGGGGCAATTTCTGCACCTCCACCACAGTTGGCGATGCACCAACTCCATTTAGTGGTTGGTTTTGTTTTATGCATTTGGTGAATAATATACTCTATTTTGGGTAATCCTACCGTCCCCCTTTTCTTTTCTTTTCTTTTTTTCTTTTTTTTTTTTACAACACCCATTAGTAGGTAACCTATTATACCATGTTACCAAAATATCACATTTGTTAGTTCCATCCTCACATTGTACAGTTCTAGCATCATATATGACATTTTTTTTGTCACATTCGATAGTACCCTTATTTTTTTCTCATATTTGATGGTTTCATCCTTATATTGTGCAGTTCCAACATCACATATAACTGTTTAATCCTCACATTTTTTTGTCACTTATTTTTTTCTCACATTTGATAGTTTTATTGTCACATTCGGCAGTACTAACATCACATTTTATAGTACTTTTATCACAATTAGTGCTTTCTTCTTCTTCTTCTTTTCTCACATTTGACGATTCCATCCTCATATTGTACAGTACCAACATCAAATGTGACTTTTGACACATTCGGTGATTCCTTTATTTTTTTTTTCTCACATTTGATGGTTCCATTGTCACATTAGACAATACTAACAATACTTCTTACCATACTTTTGTCACATTCGATTGTACCCTTATTTTTTCTCACATTAAACAGTTCTATCGTCATATTAAGTAGTACCAACATCACATATGATCTTACTTTTATTACATTCAACAGTTCCATTATTTTCTACTTACATTTGACAGTTCCATGATCACATAGGGTGGTACCAATATTACATATGACTGGACTTTCGTCACATTCAATGGTTCTCTTATTTTTTTTTACTCACATTTGACAATTTCATCATCATATTAAATAGTACCAATATCACAGATAGTTGTAGCTAACACAACTAAACCCTACCGAATTACCTAATAATTTATGAATACAAATAATAAAAATACCCCTAGAACCCCTACAACATAAAATTACCAAAATGCCCCCTAAAACTAAAAAATGAGCAAAATACCCTTCAAAACTCTCAAAAATTACCAAGATACCATTAAAACCTAAAAAATTACTAAAATACCCCTTAAACCTAAAAAATAACCAAAATACACTTAAAACCTAAAAAATGATCTAAATGGCCATGAAACCTAAAAAAAATTACTGAAATGACTTTGTAATCTAAAAAGTTACTAAAATACCCTTAAAACCTAAAAAACAATCATAGTGCGCTTGAAACCTAAAAAATGACTAAAGTATCCATAGAACCTTAAAAATGACCGAAATGACCCTGAAATCTTAAAAATGTTTGAAATACCCTTGAAACTTATAAAATGACCAAAATACCTCATAAAAATTGTAAATAACCAAAATACTCTCAAAAATCCTCAACAATCACCAGAATAGCCTTAGAACCAAAGATAAATTTCTTGAGCTTGTCAAATAAGATAAATTTCAAGATTTTGTTTAAAATGATGAACTTATAGTGTGCATTAATGGTCAACTAAAATCCTTGCCAGTTGTCTATTAGCATATGACCCGCATCCTTTATTCTATTAACTTTATGCTTGATGGCAATTGGATTTCCCTTCTGAAAGTATTCTACAATGGACTATTCTAACGTCACATTAGGCAATACAAACATCATATATAGCCTTATAGCCTTATTTTTGTCAAATTCGATGGTTCTCTTATTTGTTACTTATATCGATGGTTGCAACATCACTTTGAATTATATATATATATATATATATATATATATATAGCTACTTTGAATTTTCCCATTGGTTCACTTCTCTCTATTCTCTCTCTTAGTGAGTCTTGGTCTCACCCTCTTTGCATTTGAGATATGTAAAATACTATGAAATTTTAAATTTTGATTAAAAGATATTGGATTGTATAAAGAGTATTGGTATGTCTATCACTAATTTACTCTCGCTATCTCTCCAAGTGACTCTTTGGAATGGGTGGCTCAAATTGTCATTGTTCATCAATTTTAATAAAACCCATGACAATGATTTTGTATAAGTTTCAAAATATCATTGTTCATATGCTTGGCAAAAAATGCTATAGATTTCATATGATTCTTTGGGAACTAAATATAAAGAAATCAATACAATAATCAATTATTTGTGAGAATTTTTTTTTAATAATTGGAAATAAATCGAATTTGGAATATCCTACACCTCCACCCAAAAAAAAAAAAAAAAAAAAAGACCAAAATAGCTCCCAAAACCAACAATATGACCAAACCCCTAACGATTGTAAAAATTAAAAAAAAAATCCTAAAAAAATGATCTCTCTCTCTCTCTCTCTCTCTCTCTCTCTCTCTCTCTCTCTCTCTATAATAATAATAATAATAATAACTAGTCGCTAACCCGTGCGATGCACGGGAAATGTATTGAGTACAATATATAATTTAATCTTTGTTTATTTTACTACAACACCAAAATTGAATTTGTAAAATAAAATCATATAGTTAAAACATTTGTTAACAGCTATACGTTTCAGACATTTATTAAACTATATTATTATTATTATTATTATTATCAACTTAACAGTATTTTAATATATGATACCAACATGCTTCAAGAAAATGTCCAACACTGAAAACAATTTCGAAAACAAACTCAACTAAACAGTTTGATGAATAAATATATTACAATCTATAATATAAGCCAAGAAATAAACTTTGAAACCAATATGAACAAAATCCAAGTCAAACAAAACCATTTCGATCATTAAGAATATGACTCACTAAAGTCATGAAAAACACAGGATTCATTACCAAAAAAAAAAAAGCATCTTTAGTCTTTATAAATTTTGCCTAAGTACCCAGATACGATGACACATACTCACACAAAAAGAGACATAAACACGGACAATTAAAGAAAAAATATAGGAAAAAAAAGTTAGGAATAGAAATATAAGATAAAGATGGGTTACCCTCAAAAAGAATAATCCATGGATATTCATTGAAATCTTCTAGATAATTTTTGATAATAGAAAAAATAAAACCCAAAAGTTATGATGTTAAAACTTCCAAAAGGCCAAAAAAAAATTAAAAAAAAAATCAGAAGATTCAAAGCTTAAAAAGTATTGAAATAAAACAATATATATATATATATATATATATATATATATATACGCAATAGAGAAATACAATAGAAAGAAGGGAATCCATGATTATAGCTTTTCCACTTATGTATTGGACTCCTCTCCTTCTTCGGTCAATGCATCAAGGTTAGAGTTATTTGATTTGTTCAATAAAAATTTGAAGATTTAATTAAAAGATTCAGGCCCAGCAATTAAATAAACAAAACAACAATTGACAAACTTATAAGAAAAAGCAACAAATCTATAATATTTATTGAACAAATCAAATAACCCTAACCTTGATACATTGACCGAAGAAGGAGAGGAGTCCAATACATAAGTGGAATATGTGAATTGTGAAGCATGAGCTGCCCTCAAAAAAAAATTTTATTGAACAAATCAAATAACCCTAACCTTGATGCATTGACCGAAGAAGGAGAGGAGTCCAATACATAAGTGGAATATGTGAATTGTGAAGCATGAGCCGCCCTCAAAAAAAATCTTGAAGAAAAATAAGTTTTAAGGAGAAAATTGTGTTGCGGCAAAAATAAGTTTTTGGGGCTTAGGTTTTCTACGCAAGCAATTCTTAAATAGGAGAGAGTAGAGGCGGTGGGACAGTGTCCTTATTTGGCTAGAAGTCTAATTTGCATTGGAAAAGGAAAACAGTGATGAGGTGGAAAATTTAATTTAATTTAAATTTAATTTAAATATTGTGCTGACGTGGAAAATTGTGAGAGTTTCAAAATTTTCGGTTTTATATATATATATATATATATATATATAGATAATAAGTGATAACTTTAAAAAAATTCATTTTTTAAAATACTTTTAAAATTTTGAGGTGGTTACTAGGATAAGTGAATTCCATCACAAGTGTAAATATAATTGTATAAATAAAATATTTATGATGTTGAAATAACTCTTGAGGTGTGATTATTTGTTCTAATCATAGTTACAAATATTATAAACAATGATTTTGTAGCCGAAGCTTATATTTTTTTACTTTTATTGTTTGATTTTATAATTTGTGCCCTATTTATTTAGTTTGATTGTTGTTGGAAACCTTGGAAAGTTTTCATGGTAGGGTAGAACTATGGAATTGCATAATGTTAGGACATTAGTAGGCATGATATATTCTCTATGGAAGACAACTATAATTACATAAAAATAAAAGGAAAGGAAACAGAACAATAACCAGTACATATATGACCTCTAATTCCTTGGCCTTTTTGTGATATTTTTTCTTCTTTTTATCATTCAATTTCTCCTGTCCTTGTCTTGCATCGCCACCTCCTTTTTCAGTTTCAGTGATGAATCAATGAGGTTTTTATTGACTAGGAAATCAACCAAAATACAAGGCAAAACAAAACAACCAAGCCATAGAAAAACTAAGACTGGCCTCTGCAGAAAAACAGTTTATAATAGACCCGTTACACAAAAAAAAAAAAAAAAAAAAAAATCTATGACAGCTTACAACCCTTAACAATGTGCCATGATCTCAACAAATCAAGCTAAAATTGACCACTCCTAAAAAACAATCTACAACAAAATTTATACATTAACATCATCAAGCTATTACAACTTTTTAACACAGCAGCAATATGTTACAATTGAGCAATGAAACAATAGATCCACCAGGCTTTGATTATAATAGAGCACCACAAGATATCTAGCAATACTAAGCGTTCAATAATTTTCCATCATAGGATAGATTAGTCGCTAGTTCGATAATGTAGGATGCATTTCAGATTTGAGTCCTCATTTATAGCAAATGATATGATTAAGCATTGAGTCACAAGTGCATAGTTTGCTCTCTAGTCTCCCTTGAACATCCTTCTTTATAATGCCATTGAGTTGATCTTCAATGTATACCTTCAAATAAAATATAATAGAATTTCTTTGCTTCCATACATGATAAACAGTAGCCCACAAAGCTATTTTGCAGAGGGTTGTTCTTAAGCCTTCTCCTTTAAGATTATTTCCCACTAACTCATACTATCCTGCCAATTAGTCTTAGCAAAAGATACTAGAAATAATTTAATTGTAATTTCTCGAACCCTCTTGGTAAAAGAAAACCGAAAACTCAATTCTAGAGCTGTAGAAAACACACAAACCATCCACTGGAACTTGGAAGACCTCGTTGCAAGATTCTAGCTTTGGTTGAAAGCTTATTAAGAATAACCATCCTACCAACAAATGAATGTTTAGGAATGGCCAAGTTAATCCACAGTAAATGCCACCATTCCATATTACTACCTCTACTCCTAATTTTATTTCAAATACCAGCACAACCAAATTTATAAGAATCAATCCATAAAGCTCTATCTTGCTCATGAGTTTAACTAAGAAAATATTACTTTGGATATTCACTAAGTGGTCTAATCAGGCAAAGCAATGAAGCAACACAAACCCATATAAACATGCTACTTCAAAAGAACAAACAAACACAAACACTAGAGACCCACATACCCTTATATGCGAAAGTTTACAATAATAATAATAATAAATAAATAAATGAATATTGATACTGTTAATCAACTCATATAACAAATCATGGAGAAGATTAAAGATTCCTCCTCACCCACCCTATACCCAATACCCACAACAACAACAACGAAAAAAACAACAACAAAAAAATCGACATTAATCCTTTGAAATAATTGCATATATCTACCTTTTCAAATGGGTAGTCCTGAAAAACCAACATATAAAAAGGGATACAAAACAATGGCAATGAAACTAGGTTTCATCGTTTGATCCTTACCTTTAACAATATCAAAGAAATTTTGATCATCTCAAGAAACCTTCACGGATAGTAAGTCGAAGAGGTGCTAAAGGAGATTGATAGAAAAAAGGCAAGACAATCTGGTTTTTTGAGAAGTATTGCAGAAGCAATCTACAAGAAACTCAGAGAATGCAAAAGAGAACAGCGTGAAAGGAACATTCTGAATTTTATTTTAGGTTTTATATCTGACCTACTCTACCGGTAACCAGGAACTCTTAAAATAAAATGAACAGCCAGGATTAAAACTCCTCCAAATTTATGGTCAGGATTTGTGTGGATATCATACACCCTAAAAAAACTTGCGGGTACACTAGAATGACCCCTCTACTTTTATCTATACTACTATTTAAGAGATTATTCCTGTTTGGACCAGATTTTTTTTTTTTTTTTTGGTTCCAAAATATCTCTATTTTCTAGGTTTAAGTATGAACAAAACTAAAAGATAGTCCGGTAAAAATACACATCTAACTCTTACTAAAACATTGCCTACAAAATAAGACCACAATTTTATTTATTTATTTATTTATTACAATTTCAAACATATCTATACTACTATTTAGGGAGCTACCCCTATTTGGACTGGATTTTTTTTTTTTCCCAAAATACCACTATTTCCTAAGTTTAAGTATAAACAAAACTAAAAGATAGTCCGGTAAAAATACACTTCTAACTCTTACTAAAACATTGCCTACAAAATAAGACCACAATTTTATTTATTTATTTATTTATTTATTTATTACAATTTCAAGCATATACTACTATTTAAGAGGCTGCCCCTGTTTGGACCAGATTTTTTTTGTTCCAAAATACCCCTATTTCCTAGGTTTAAGTATCAACAAAACTAAAAGATAGTCCGGTAAAAATACACTTCTAACTCTTACTAAAACATTACCTACAAAATAAGGCCACAATTTTATTTATTTATTTATTACAATTTCAAGCAAAATAAATCCTAAATTTTAGGATTTTAGAATCCTCTACTAAAAAAAAAAAAAAAAAAACATGTTTTAGGTATTTTGATTCCTTAAAGTTTGCCTATTATTTGAAGCAGTTTCCTCCATAATTTTATAAGTATCATTTTTTATCTTTAAAGATAAGTTCCCCAGTGTCATTTTTCTCTTTCAAATTTTATGTATATAGCAATTGCTTACAGAGTCATCATATAAACGGTTGGTTTTTTTTTTTTTTTTTTCCTTCTCATTTTACTTTGTATTTTGCAATTATATTCTAACACAATTGATTCTCTATTTTCTGTATAGCAATGAGATGGTGAAGTTGAAGTAAATGGAAAGGAATTTAAGAAACTTTAAGAACCAGAAAATTCATTGACAGAATCCTCACGAGCAGTTGGTACATTTTTTTTTTCTTTCTCATTTAACTTTGCATTTTGCAACTATTTTCTAACAAAGTTGATTCTCTATTTTCTGTATAGGGATGAAGGGTAGAGTTGAAGTAAATGCAAAGGAATTTAAGACCCAAACAATTCATTGAAAAAATAGGTATGTTCTTAAATTCTTAGTAGAAAATTTCATTAATTATCTAACATAATGAAACTTGAGTTCTTTTGGATAAAACATAAAAATTTTGCATTCTAATTATAGGCTTATCTCTTTTGTGTTCAACGGGAACCCAAGTAGTCAAGTACTCAACTAATGCAGCCTGGATGTAACAACCATAAAAAAAGAGTTTGTTATTTGGCAAAGGTGAATTATTTGTTGATATGAGTTCATTTGACACAAATGTGCTATCCGAGAAAGCGCCAGAGTTTTCAATGGCAGTGGTGGAAGTTAAAATAAAATTAGAGCACATACTCAGTTGGGCAATAAAAAAGAGTCTTGAAATGAGAAGAACCTAACGAAATCTGAAAGGAATTGGCATACCCTTTATATGTAAAATGCACAAAAAGAACCAAGAAACACATACGAAGAATGAGAATGGGAGTTGAAGTTTGTTGTTTGTGAATAAAGGATTCAATAATGTCAATGGAGTAATAAAGTTTGGATTTGGAGTTTTGAGGAAACTATAGATTGTGGTTAATGCAACTAGGATGAGTACCTCTCTTTTAATATATTCTGAACAGAGGACCAAAGAACTACCCAAAGTATCAATAATGGAACACCACTTCAATAGAAAATGGAGTATCATTGGCTATATATTCATTTATAGAGAGACACGTATGAAAGAAAGTTTTGGAGTATGATTCTCACACTTCTTCTTAGGAAAACTTTGTCGATTATAGAGTTCTAACCTATTCAAAATGGTGGATTTTGTTGTATTATCAATAATTTAAATAAATATTGAAATGGTTGTAGGAAAAAAAAAATGTTTAAATGTTGATCTATTCCTTTCAAAATGGATGGGGATATGATTGTAAAAAGTTTATAATGATTTTAATCCAATTTATTTAGGTACTTAAAAATTTAGTTAAATATCAAACTCCTCTTGAGGAATCTTATCGAAGTCATTAGATAACAATTTAGATTAATGTTGTGTTTACACTAAAAAATTAAATCATCATGAGGAGCCTTTTTATTGGCTGATCATATATAAAAGAAAATTGTTTCTTAAAAAAATGATAAAAGAAAATTGACACATGGAAAGAAAAGAATACAAGAAATAGAGTGGCCCGATATTTGACGGTTAAGAATAGTTAAATGGTATTTGCCACAAAAAGATTATGAGTAACTAGGCGAGCGCGTGCTCAAAGACTCTTCTATTTTTTGGATAAAATTTAATGATTTGCATCAATTATAATTTGGAATTATTACATTTTCTAATCACAAAGAAGAAACCTAGGAGTGTGATGAGTATTATGCATTTGTTATTATAAATGCATAATACTCATCACACACCTAGGGTTTTTTTTTTTTTTTTAATAATCCCAAATTATAATTGATGCAAATCATTAAATTTTATCCAAAAAAGTTCTATTTTCCAACCTAAAAATCTACTTTAGCTATTTTACCGTCTCATTTTCTAACTTACCCAACATCCCAGTTTCTATTTTTCCATACCACCAAAAAAATATATGTCTCTTTCCATGCGCGTGCTCAAAGGCTAGTCTATTTTAAAGCAGCCGATTTCATAAAAAAAGTTCTAGTTTACAACCTAAAAATCTACTTTATTTATTTTACCATCTCATTTTCTAACTTACCCAACATCCCAGTTTCTATTTTTCCATACCACCTAAAAAATATATGTCTCTTTCTTCTCTACCATGTCTCTTTCCTCTCTTTTTCTTTGTCTCTCTCTTGTAAACCCCAATTTGTCACCGGTCACCACCATAATTACAAAAAAAAAAAAAAAAAATTGCCACCACCAACCGCCATCCACAACAATCAAACTCCATAACAAAAATCATCACAATCAATACCCATATCCATACCCATCCCAAAATCAAACTCCATAACAAAAAACCAAAACAAAATTCAACCACAACAGCCACCACCTCCATAGCCTGCCACCACCACCTGGAATCCATCACCACCATCAAGAACAATTAACCAAAATCACATATCCATACCCACAACCCCCCCCCCCCCCCTAAAAAAAGACAAAGCCTAAACCCAAGCCCAAATCGGAACCGTTAACTACCCCCACCACCACTGCCACAACTCACCATCATTAACATCAACAACCACTGAAATCACATATCCATACCTACAAACCCAAAACAAAAACAAAACCCAAATGAGAAAAAAATCTGAATTGGTGAAAAGATTTTAGGCATGGTGCTTGTTGTGGTGTTGATAATGGAGGGGTTGAAAAGGTTATTGGAGAGAAATCTAGATATGCATGTAGATCTGATCGGAGAAAAGAATTTGGGGAAAATGAATTTGACAGAGCACCCATCTATCCTCCGAATTTGAATCCCAAGTAGCAACCACCTCTCCTCCGGTCATCCAAATTCGATGTAGTGACAAAACAAAACAAATAGAGAGCTAGAGAGAGGGGACAAGATAGTGAGAGAAGAGATAGGGAGATTTTTTTTTTTTGGGGGGGGGGGGGAATCAGTAAGGGAGATTAAAGTAAGTGTGAGAAATAAAATATTAATATTTCTGTTTAGAACCTATGAACAGTCGAGTTGTATATACACAACCTGATTCAAGGTTGTCAAAATCGGGATCCTACGTAGAATTGTGAGAGGTAGATGAGATCGTAGATCATAGGATTAGATCGTGAATCGTAAGATCTTACATTATTTGAGAAAAAAAAAGAAAAAAAATACACATTAGTATGTTAAATAATCACATAAATTATATATTTATTGACATAATTACCATACATCACTACATCTATTTGTAAGCATCATTTAAAGAGACCAAAAACATCAAAATGTGACACTCTGTTGGGATATTTTTTTTATTTTGGTCCAACTGAACACACTCTCTACATTAGAGTGGAAAAACTTGGTCTATTGGGATTTTATTTTTCATTTAGGTCCAACTGAACCTTCTGTCAAGTTAAAGATGATTACAAGAAATCAAGGTCGTTTAGGATCGTTAAAATCGTACGATCCTACCAATTTTGAACGATTGCAAAGATTCTTGAAAGATCCGGATCGTTTTAGGCAGGTGGGATCATAAAATTGTAGGATCGTAAGAAAAAGATCAAGATTTTGAAAACCATGACTTGACTGTTCATAGATGCTAAAATTTTTTACAAACCCACCCTCGGATGGAGCACATTTTTATAAGGTTGGTGGCCAAAAAAGAAACTGGGGGATTTTTACACCCCCTATTGCTTGTGCTCTAAGGACTGGGCCAGATGGGTGATCTTCATTTGGGTTTTGTTGTACCAATTTTTATTTTTATTTTTTTTATGGTATGTATCACAATATTAAGGGGCCAACAATATAATTTTAAGGTCTAAAATTCAAATATCGAGGTTTCAAATTAACTATCCTCCAAATTTAAAGGGGGGCCTACAAGGAGATTTTCATATAATTGAGTAAATTTTTCCAAGTCTCGAAGTTTTAAAATTTTAATGCAGTTGATATTGTATGTTCTACTAAATCTATATGTACAAAGGTAAACGTCTCTCTTGGCTGTAGATCAACTTAAAATTCTCTCAGCAACTCTTTCAAAAGTTGCATTTGAGTAACCCAATTCTCAAGCGAATTGTACCGCACACGTAACTACCGATGCTTCCATTAGATATCAAATTTGAAACATAAAATTTAACCAAAATAAATGAAATGTTATAAAATTCTAATTTTTGAAATTAAAAAAAGAAAAGAAAAAAGTGGCTTACTTTATCTTGGATATAAAGTGACATATAGTTAAGTGAAGTTGTAATCTAATTTTCAATTTTCTTTATATTGGTGTTAAAAGAGAGAGGTAGAGATTGCTTGGTGTGTAGCTATGTGGAGATTAAGTGATGTTGTTAATAGTCAATTAAGTATGATATTGGTTTACAAAAATTAAAGTCTCAAACTTTAAAGAGAGATTAATTATCATTAATAATCTAACACATTTATACATTTTTTTTCACACAATTTAGGATTTCAATTGGGTTAAGTTATTATTGGTCTCATATTTTGGAAGCCTTGTTAGAGATAATAGAAGAAATATATTAAAGCTTACAAATTTTACTACAAGATACTCACAAATTGATGTAGCAAAGACCTTAATTATGAATGTGGGGTACAAGAATTTAAACAAGGTAATTGCACCATGTCATACTCATGGCCGAGGGGGCTATTATCGTGCTGAGGAGGTCACACCCTCAGATAGTAAGGTCACGTCAATGGCACGTTACCAGAGGAGGTCATACAGTAGAGAAAGAGTTTCGAAGAAGGGGTTGGCCCTGACATGATTGAAGGGATGGTGGCTACCACCACATTTAATGCATCCCACCAAACCTCCTGGCTGCATTTATGTAGAGAAGACCCCTGAACAGTACTGTCTTGACTGCCACAAGACCCACAACTCACAAGGGGTTTGGAAATGTGTCTAATGGGATAAACACTCAAGTAGTGGCCTGGACGATCAACAAGTAGAGGGCCAAGATCATCTAAAGGGAGCTATATAATATAAGAGACCCCCCAAGGAAAAGGGACCAGAAAATCTATAGAGAAAATAATGTAGCGACAAGAATTGTAATTGTATCCAAGTTTAAAAGAAATATACATAAGGACCACTCTCCTCGAAATTTGCCGAGGAAGGTTTTCTTTGCACAGAGCTTGTCTTCCCTTACTTTCTTACTATCTTTGATTCACTGTGTGTGTTGTTTGATCTATTGAAACCTAGCTTTTAAGCCCATTCTCTACAAATTCATTGTATTCGGCTCTTTGAGCCTTAATTCATTCATCTCTTGGGCTTAGGAACCAAGACCTGCCTTTACAATGAAAATTAACAATTTAATTAATGAATGTATAAATAACTTTTTATGATTGATAACATGTCAATTTGTAAGTTTATAATAAAATTTGTAATATTCTTTGCATCACTTATGAGAATAATGTATCCTTAGAGCATTCATATCCACATTTGAAACCCCAAACGCAAAATTTTCATCCAACCTTCCTACCCTTAAAATCCAACAAGAGTCAAAGGTAAGTAAGTCAACCCAAATAGTGAGATCAAAGGCCCAAAACCCACAGCCACCAATGTGTGTGTGTGTGAGAGAGAGAGAGAGGGAAGCCCATCAGCCACAACCATTGAGACCCACAACCACAACCAAACCCACCAAACCCATCAAGACAAAACATAGAGCATTAGAGAGGAGAGGAAATCTAAAAGAGAGAGTGAGAGAGGGACGAGAGACAGAAAGTAAATAAAAAGAACAATGAAAGAGAATAGCAGTTGAGCTACAATAACTACTAGGAGTAGCAGTATACTGTAACTCAAAACTAAATTTTTTTAAGTTTAGTACTTTTGATATGTAAATGGTTTTTTTCAGTTTTTTGAAAGCTAAAATAGCTTTTATTGTTAAAATAAAAACTCCAATGTGTGAATGCTTTGCATCACTCAAAACAAAAAATTCATTATTATAAAATTTTGGATCTTATTATTATTATGATGACGTCGACGACGACGGTGATGATGGTGGTCGGTTTTAGACAATTTGACTTGGGCCACTTAGAGTATTCACATCAATGGATGTAAAATTTTTGTTTATTTTGCAAGAAAAAGCATATTTTTTCTATTTCACACATCCACTTCTACAAAAGACCTACATCAATTTGTCTATTCTACACCCTCTTTTATTTAAATAATATTTTTTTTCACATTTTTATTATTATTTCACCCTACCTTTGGCCCACCAACTTTAATATACAAGCTAACTCCATTTTCTCTTAACACTTTCCCTTTCTTTTTCTTATTCTTCTTCTTTATTTTTTTGTCTTTTTCTTTCTCCTCCTCCTCCTCCTCCTCCTCCTCCTCCTCCTCCTCAACCTAGTCAGAGCTAGAGGCTTAAATCAATACCAAAAGAAAACTCACACATTCTATCATCAATTCCAACAAAACCACAAAATTCCCCAAGTTTGAACATCATTTCTAGCAAATCCACAAAAAGTCAACCAAGCTTGAAGCCAAATAAGAGAAAAATCCCAGATTGTGTGGGTCTTGATTATGGGTTTGTGTAGGTGAAGTATTTCATGTTGAAATTGTGTGGAAATTTTGTGTTTGGAGGGACAGATTACTGTAGCTGAAGTATTTGATGATGGGTATGTGTGGAGATTTTGTGTTAGAAGAGAGCATGTCTGATGTGTGGAGAGAGAGAGAGAGAGAGAGAGAGAGAGAGAGAGAGAGAGAGAGAGAGAGAGAGAGAGAGAGAGAGAGAGAGAGAGTCAGATCCGTGGAGAGAGAAAAAAATAATAAATAAAATGCAAATGAGCAGTAACCGTGTATATTTACACGGTTATTACAAAGTTGCTACAATACTGTAGCAACTTTGAATATTTAGATAACTTTAGCTTGACTGATGTGGAAGATTTTTGGGGCAAAATGTGTGCTTTTTGTATTTTGCAAAGTTTTACAAAGGCTAGTGTGATTGCTCTTAGTCCTAGGTCTTGGGTGAACAAGGTTTCTCTCCAAACTATTTTGGAGAGAAACTTTTTAAACTTGTCCTATATCTTTTAATTAAATGTGAAATTTGAAAACCTAACCGTTAGATTATATGTTATTTTTTAACATGCACGTAAAATTCGTTAAGAACAAATATTATTTATTATTTAATCAATAAACTTATTATTTGTGCATAATTGTTTACTACAAAACTTGAAATTTAAACATATCATTTTTTTTTTGATGGGAAGACTACTAATTTTATTAAGAATGATTAAAAGTTACATCATAGAGAAGATACTGGTCTAAGAAACATGGGTTCTCTTCCATCCAAGTACAATAATCCTCAATGCCCTTGACATGTTTTGGTTAGAAGATGAGTTGACATGTTCCCTTGACACATGTGAGAAAGACACTTGACGAAACTCTCCACAAGCAACCAGTATCCCTTGAACCACTGAGTCAACCAATGAAGGGGGAGGGGAGAGATTAGCCAAAGCAAGATGGATAATAACTGAGTCACCTTCCAGGATAAAATCTTGAATACATATGTCCTTCACGAACTGTACCCTAGCTTCGAAAGCTTTTGCTTCACCTTCAATCGCCTCCAATGGCTCACTTAGTCTCCTACTTAAAGCAGCAAGCACTTCACCTTTATCATTTCCTACGATCACTTCGATACCTGTTGCTCCCTGCGCCAAAAAAGTAGCTCCAGCTACACTCACTTTGAGTTGAGGTGCTGTTGGAGGGCACCATGATACTTCCTGTGGACCTGGTACAAAAGCAAGCTTTACTTGCTCTAACACTACATTATACTCTTCCAGATACTGCATAGCTTGTTTCATCAAGACTGCTCCTTCCTTCTGATCACCTCCAACGCGAACTTCATTTCAGTGACACCACAAGCACCAGGCCCCTATTACGAATCCCACTATTGTCTCAGCCAATGTGTCTTCCTCCATAGCCAATTTCCAAAGCATGTCTTTGAAGGAGTAGCTCTGGTCCCATTCAAATGGCAAGATTAGTTTCAAACGACCCTAGAACTCATGAGCCTAGTGACAAGACCAAAACAGATGACCTGGCGTTTCTGCTTCCGGTTTGCACCCTTCTCACTTACTATCCTGTACCACCTTTCACCTCATTAACATGTAATTTGTGGGCAGAATGTTTTGACATGCTCTCCATGCGAAGTGCCTTATTTTGTGAGGAACTGGGAGGCTCCATAGGAAACCCTAAAACCACTTCTCTCGACTTCCATCAGAACAGATCCCCTCCTTTTTATAACGAGTTATCAAGAGCCTCATGATATGCACTTTTCACCATGAACAAACCCTTGGGTTTGAGAGCCCAAATTTTTTTATCCTCAGGCAGGTGCATACTAATTGGTATACTTCGAATGACCTCTGCTTCATGTGGCAAAAACAGAGTATTGATGGCCCCAGACTTCCGGCAAGCATCCTCCTTGTTAATTAACTCTCCCACCTTTGTATCTAGGTGCATAAATATTCTAGGCAAGGAAACCTTAAAGGTTGATGGAGTTAGTACCATTTTTCCTCCCAAACTCGTACAGAATCACCATTACCCATTCTCCACCGTAACCCAAACTTCACCAATTCTTGTGCTGCCCAAATGCTTCTTCAAGTGAAAGAAGGATTATTCCCCAATAAGGCTTGTATAAAATCACACCTTGGGAAGTATTTAGCTTTAAGGACTCTGTAAACCAAAGAATCATATCTCATTTGGAGCCACCAACCCTGCTTTGCCAATAAAGCCAAATTGAATTCCTTCAGTTGTCTGAAACCTATCCCACCCTTATCCAAAATCAACTAGGCCATCTTCTTCTTATCATTTCTTTGTCCCCACCAAAAATTCCTAATCATTCTTGTTAAATCTGCGCATAAGGAATCGAGGATTTTGAAGCAACCCTAGAGTGTACGTGGGGATCGCTTGAGCTACTACCTTTATTAAAATTTCTTTGCTTGCTTTAGACAATAACTTCTCCTTCCACCCTGCCAATTTTTTACCCAATTTCTCCTTAATATCATTAAAGGTATTTCGTTTTCTCCATCCCACCAAAGAGAGAAGCCCCAAACACTTTTCATGCTATTTGATCACTTGGGCTCCAAACCTACTCTTAATCTGCTCTCTGATTTCCCTTGAGGTATTTCTGCTAAAAAATAAGGATGTTTTCACCTGATTTAGCTATTGTCTAGAAGCATTTTCATAAACCTGCAACTCTCTGCAAGGCATCACATTCCTCAATAGTGGCTCTGCAAAAAATCAAACTATCATTTGCAAAGAAAAGTGGGATAATTTAGGTCCATTCCTTCACACCACAAGTCCCCCCATCTAACCAGAACCTACTGTTGATTTTATCAATACTGAGAGGCCTTCCACACAAAGCAAATATAGGTAGGGCGATAGAGGGTCTCCTTGGCGTAACACTCTAGTTGGACACAATACGTCCCCTTGGTTTCCCATTTATTCTCATCAAGTAGGTCACAGAAGTAACACACTGCATCAGCAAGTTCCTCCATTTTGGTACAAAGCCCAGTCTGTCCAAAATTTTCTCCAAGTGCGTCCATTCCACTTTATCATATGCCTTGCTCATATCCAGCTTCAAGGCCATTTCACTTGTTCTTCCCACCTTCTTCTAACTGATGTGATGCATAGTCTCAAAAGCGACAAGAATATTATTACTCCCTTCATCCCAATTTGTTTGTCCTGTTTGAAAAGTCAAACTTTTTAAAGGAACATTATTTATTGTCTTTTCTACCTTATTAAAATGTATAAGTTTACAAAACTATCCTTAAATAAATTTATCAGCTTTTTTTTTAAAAGAGTCATTCTTAATGAGGCAACTAAAAAGGTGGTCCAATTAGATTGATTTTTTAAATATTTGTTAGTTTTCTTTTCAAATAGTTATGAAAATAAAGTAGGGGTATAATAGAAACATTAGTAAATTAATGATTTTTATTTTTAAAAACAGGACAATATTTTGGGGCATTGCAAAATGGAATAGATGACAAACAAACTAGGATGGAAGGAGTAATAATCAACATTCCATGCAAAAAGGCTCTTTGGACTAATCATAGCAGGTAAGAACTTTTTTAACTGATTAGTAATAGATTTAGATGCTAACTTGTAGATTGCATTACATAAACTTATAGGCCTATAATCGGTTATTCTTTTGGGATTACACTTTGGAATAAGCACTATACGAGTACCATTAAAATTAGGAGGGGAAATACCTGAGTTTAGAAAATTAATGACTGTTTTTGTTACCACATCCCCCATGGTAGACCAAAAGTGCTGGAAGAAGAGAAGAGGCATACCATTTGGGCCTGGAGCTTTAAGCGAATACATTTGCTTGGACGCCTTCCTAACCTCATTGGCTATGAAATCCTAGGACAAAGTATGATTCATCGCAGGGGTAACTTTTGCTGGATAGCTTGTAAAATTTCATCAAACTCTACAGGGTTATTAGAGGTAAATAGATTCCAATAATAATCCACCACAATATCCTCAATTCAGTTATCCTCCTCTTGCCACACATCATTTGAATCCAATAAACCCTCAATGAGGTTTTTCTTCAAATGAGTTAATGCCTTAGCATGGAAATATCTAGTGTTTCTATCACCAGATTGGAACCAGTCTATTCGAGATCTTTGTAACCACATAGCATCCTCTTTTTCCAGCCACCCATTCTACTCAATTCTTGTAGCTTTCGTATCACGGATTCTTATTGGAGAAGTTGGTTGAAATTCTAGCCATTCCAAATGTTTTTGCAATTCGGCTATCTTCCTACCCACATGGCCAAACTCTTCTTTATTCCAAGATTCCAGCCTAGCTCTACAACTCTCTAGGCACTTACCCAGTACATACTCCTAATTGGTTGCTAAGCCTTCCTCCCATGCATCCCTAACCACATCTTCACAGCGTGGGTCCTTTAACCGCATTAATTCAAAGCGGAAAACTTTCCTCACCTTCCTTTTCCTTGATGTTGGACTCAGCCAAAGCAACAATGGAGAATGGTTCGAAGCTATTGAAGTTAGATGGATGAGTTTTGCTGCAGGAAATCTTGAACACCAATCCTTAGAAGCTAGGGCTCTATCCAACCTTTCCCTTATCTGAGTGTCATCTAATTTATGATAAATCCAGGTGAACTTAGGCCCGCTAAAACCAATATCCCAAAAACCACACCAATTGATTGTATCAATAAAACCCTTTATTTGCTGTCTAGGCTGAAGACTGCCCCCCTCCTTTTTTGAGATGAAGTGCCCAATAACTAACCAAGGTAGAGACGATGTACCACGTAAGGGTCTAAGATTTGCCCAAGATTCCAACCTTTTTGTTGTATCTGGATCCCCATAAAATCCTGTCAAGTGCTACCACCCAATCTCTGGGCCACCATCTATTAAAGCATCAATATGCAAATGTGAGTAGGTCTGGATGTCTAGTTTAATCTCCTCATTCCAAAACATAGCTAAACCTCCACTTTTACCTTTACTTGGGACAATTAAACCATTCTTGAAGCCACATTTATCACGAATTGTGACCATCCAATCCAGATTTGATTTTGTCTCCATAAGGAAGACGAAAGTGGGCTTTTCTTTTTGTACAACCTTTTCCAAGGCTCGAACTATCCGAAGGTTCCCAAGTCCTTAACAGTTCCAACTTAGAATACTCATTGCATCCGGTGGGGTTGCTCCATAACCTCCGCCAATCCCAAATGTGTAGCCAATAAATGACTAAATTCTCTTGTTTCCTCTTCCAGTTTGGATTTCTTCACCTACTCCCCTTCAGATACTTCTGTACTTAACTTGTTGTTGTTCCTCTTTGGGCCACAAGCTTCCGTAGGTGGGGTCAGGGACATTGGACTCATTTGCCTATCCACTCGGGTCCACACTCCAGTCTTTGACTTCTGTTTAACTTCTTTTACTTCTTTTACTTCTTTAAGTTTACCTTTGTAGCTTCCACCAGTTTTTCTACCCGAAGGACACGGAGGTATACCTACTGAAAACCCGGCTTCCAAGATGCACAGATTGTTATTTCTTTACTGAGAATCCGAATTTCCTATCTCAGTCCTCTCTGCACTTATCACTTCATTAAACGAATTCCCCTTATCCAAGCTTTTGAAGTTATCCAAGATGTCAACCCATCCCTTCAACATATCTACTGCTGGAGATAACTTTGAATTTTTTTTTTTTTTATACAAAATAGAATTCTACTCTAACCTAATGTAAGTGTATATGTGTGTGAAACTTCCTCCTAGAAACTTGAACCCCAGCCCTTGCCCCCCACACCCCACACCTCACAAACATTTATACTTATAAAGTGATCATCGCACCAAAGGTGTGCAGTGGTTCAAACCTGGTGGAGGACATTCCGAGAATTTGAATTTAAATTCAAGCTGGTGGAGATAACTTTGAATTTGAATTTAAATCTATCGGGCCCTTGTTGATAGCATTATCTAACTCCTGGATAACCTCCTCAAACATTGGCCTAGTTTGATTTTCAAAAAAATTTGGTAACATCACTGTCGATGAAGTCATTATTGGACCTAAATCCTCGGCCTCCATTCCACAGTCCTCCCTTTCGTCGAGATGACTAGGACAAATCATTGTTTGCCATCGCATCAGGTACTAACACTGCTAGAGAAGGCATTGAATTGACCAAATTCCTACTATCAAATATGCTCGACCTAGAAAGTTCATAACCTTGCACTCTAATTGAAGCTTTCCTTGACGGGTTATATTGGTTTGCCCTGATTCACGCACCAAACTGTTGCTTGTCCGTCAACATAGATCCTTTACTCTGAAGCCAAATAATGCAGTCTTTGTCATCATGTGACAAGTGACCACACCAATAGCAAATGTTGGGGAGCCTCTCATATTTGAAATAAATCCAACCTTCCGATGCTTCATCCCAGGTAACACGCCGCTCCCTGCACAATGGCTTCATAACATCCACCTCCACTCTCACTCGCATAAAAGTACCCCCTTTCATCTCACTTATATCTTTAGGTTTAGAGACTACACCTAAAGAATCACCGAGCCTGAGAGTCGTTTCAACATTCAAATGGGAGTGAGGGAGAGACCATGGATTTGAACCCAAAAAAATGTGCTTCTGAACTTCAACTCGTTAACTTGGATGGACCCATCATACTGCTCTAGCACCACCAAATGTCTATCAAAGGACCAAGGTTCACCCATCAAAACTTTTTCCACGTCCATTTCAAGCATGAAATCAAATAAAACTATATTATTCCCAGCATCATTGACTTCAAAATCTCGCCTAGGTCTCCACAATGGTCGAAAAGTACAAGCCATTGCTTCGATATTTACAGTTCGTCAAGTTAAGAATTTCGCTGCCAAAACACACTTCCCTACCTTCTTATTGCTCGTCAAGTCCACCTTTCAATCCTTTTCCTCTAATAGAGAGTTTCTTCCAACTTTGAGCGAGATCCTCCATACTACCATACCTGTTTGGAAACTCAATCCCTACTAGTAAGCTACGTTACTAAAGGGAACCTTACCTTCCTCCCCAAGTTGAGGAGGTAAACACTATGCTACAGCAGGGAGAGGAAGCCACTCACCTAACTGAGAACTCTTTTCTAATACAATTTGCAAACATTCAAAATATAACAAGAATATCCAATTCAACAATTAAATTTTTAAAATTCGCATTCAATAAAAAGAAATAGAAGGGTTTGAAGGGCTTTTTTTTTTTTTTTTTTTTTTTTTCAAACCAATTTGAAATATTATATATATATATATTTTCCGTCTTGGATCCGCGTTGGATGTAGGAAGAACACTGATAAGGATAAAAGAAGTGGTCAAATGAAAGACAAGGGTGACGGTACCTATTTGGCCGTCAGCCTTTGTTTAACAAACTGACGGCGCTATGAAGTGAAGAACTCCACAGACAGACGGGATCATAAAGCTGAAGGTCATTCTCAAGCTGACGGTACATAGACCGAAGGCACAACATAGATTGATGGCACTCGTCAAAGAATGCTTGCTAACCACGTTTGCGTGTATAAGTAAATGACTTGCACTCCACGTTTCGTGAAACCTAAGAGGGATTCCTATATTGAAAGGATCCCGCGAAATATGCCCAAGGAGACTCCTATAAGGAAAAGACTTCTACTCCAAGGAAAATGGGTCAGACCCTACTACTATAAAAACCAAGCACCCTCACGAACCAAGGTACGCATAATTTACCCTCTCTAGCACTCTAGAGTAGTGAGAATAGTTCTGACTTAACCTTCGGAGAGTATTTGGCCGGTACCACACCAGTACTCTCTGCTAGGTCCTTTCTTTTCGTTGTGCAAGTGCTATTTGTAGCGCACGAGGACCGTGTGGCTTACTGGTGGGATTTTCGGCCTTATCAAACACATAAACTAATATTGGAAACAGAAACACGTTGAAGAGAAGAACAGTAATAATAAAATAGAAGGATGGCGGGACAAATAAACCATCTTAACAAACATTTAAAAATAAGAGGATGAAGGTGTTTTTTTTTTTTTTTTTTTTTTTTAATAAGCGGATGAAGAAACGTGATTGACAAAGGAATTAAGTTTAGACAAAAGGCCTGGACTGACACAGAAAAGAGACAAATTGGCTAGCAAATATTTATTATTATTATTATTATTTTGCTCAAAAATATTTATTATTTAATGTAATGACGGGGAAATAAAATAAAGATGGGGTAGCTCAATGCATTTTAAAAATTATGGGGAGAATATTTACGTGCACATGGTACACGTTATATATATGTGTAACACATTTTCCCATATTATATTTAATTAATGACAAGATGCAAGAGTAGGCCACCATTCTCCTACGAATTTTCTACCCAAATGACCTCAAAAGTTGTACTAAGCCTCTGTTTGGATACTGCAAAGCGTTTCACCTCCTCTTTCTTTCTTTCTTTTTTTTTCTTTTTTTTTTTGGTTTTTTTTTGCCGTGATTGTTGATTGGAAAGGTGTAAACAGTACACATCTCAGCAACTTTTTAGTCATGAGACCTACAAATGAATCCCACGGTATTATTTATATATTTAAAAATTATTTTGTTACAGTATTTTTCAGTTTTCAATTTTCAACTGTATCCAAACAGACCTAAAGAAAAAAATCAAAATACTCCAAAGAAAACTTATAAAGGGAAAAGTTGTGCCACTTCTGTTCAGCATAACTTAAAATACTCCAAAGGAAAATTTTAGTACAGATACTTTTGTGCTGTGAGTGGCAAAAAATACATAAATAAATAAATAAAGAAATTCAAATGATTATCAATAAAGCAAAATATGGTTAGCAGATTCCCCCCTATTCTTAGGCTTATCTTTGACCATGATGTCTCTTCATCTTACGGGGGCATCCAGCTTGTGACAAATAAAAAAAACTAAAAAACTTGCACGTTTTTATTTCCCTTTATAATGTGAGCATTTGGGTTCAGAGTTTCTGCTGAATCCCACGTCTGTTTCCTCTTTTTTTTTTTTTTTTTTTTAACGTAAGGGAATAAAATTTATTATTTATGAGACAAATTTTACTGTTAATATACTGTTCTGTTATTGTTTATGCACTATTTATCATTATAGTAGCATTGTTCATATATTAAAAAATATTAAAAATGAGTTTTACGGTACTATTTACACATTTAAAAATTATTTTACTATAGTGTTTTCAATTTTCAGTTCTAACAACAATAAATTCAATCTAAATGGATCCAAAGTAATTGAACACTTTTACATTACATTACAACCCGCTACCCAAGTGATATACATTGCGTTTGTGGCGTTTGCGTTTTGCTGCTTTTTTTTTTTTTTTTTTTTTCAGTGCTGATGAACGGTAATCGATACTGTTCATCCACGTGAAGACTATGTATGGAAGACAAATTTACTGTTTATGAATCACATTCTAAGATATTATTTATGTATTTAAAAATTATTTTACTATCAAGTTTTTAGTTTTTAATTTTTAATTTTAGTAAAAATAAGTTATAACTAAACAAATACTTAGTAAGAAAATAAAAAATTTCACGACTGTAGAATAATAAGTGTGGAAATTCATTTTTCTTGGCGGTGGTTGAAGAAAAGCTAGGATATATCAGTGACTGTGAATTGTGAACTGATAATGCACCGCGTGGACTTCATTGGCCAGAGTAGGCCCTCAGGCTTTTGAGATATTGGATTCCAAAGGGCAATAAATGCTTTGCTCACTGCTCACTGCTCACTGCTCACTGCTCACTGCTCACTGCATAGGGTACGTTTGCTTTTTTCACTTATTGGTTAGGTGGGGCTCAATTATTTTGAGTTTTACACCCCCCGCTTTTTTCACTGGCTCAATTATTTTGAGTTTTTCACTTAGTGGTTTGGTGGGGCTCAATTATTTTGAGTTTTACACCCTCCACTTCATTGGCCAGAGTAGGCCCTCAGGCTTTTGAGATATTGTGAGCATTTGGACAGAGCTGAAGCTGAAAGTTGCGGGGCTCAATTATTTTGAGTTTTACACCCCCCACTACATTGGCCAGAGTAGGCCCTCAGACTTTTGAGATATTGTGAGCGTTTGGGCAGGGCTGAAGCTGAAAGTTGCATTTTAGCCCTGTGTTTTCATGCTTTTTTTTTTTGTTCTGCAGTTAACAGTAAAATTATTGTGTAGGGAAAAAAATACTATTCACACACTGTTTATTCACTGTTCACGTACTATTTATGGGTCCCACGATACTATTTACACATTTAAAAATTATTTTGTTACAGTATTTTCAATTTTCAATTTTCAATTCCAGCAACAATAAACTCAATTCAAACAGACCCAATATATGGGAGCAGGTCGGTGTGTCATTGTTAGGTACAAGTTAGTAGAAAAAATGGTTTTGGAGCAGTACTATGTTTGTGTGTTCAGTGTAGAGAATGCTATATTATCCCTAGCCCTAGGCCTTTTCTTTTAGGATCTTGTTCCACAAATATACGTACATTCACGCGCACACACACTATTCAGAAAAAGAAGAAGAAGAAGGTCGAAGAAGAAGAATGGTGGAGATAGAGAAAGTCCTTCACATGAATGATGGAGACGGAAACACAAGCTATGCAATCAACTCGCTACATCCAGTCAGTCCTCTTTCTCTCTCTCAACATCGTTTTCTCATATATATCAACCTCATTTCTTCTTTTTTTAGAGAACGGTGGCATCTATGGTCAAGCCTATACTCGAAGAGTGCATTGAGCGGCTTTACATAACCCCTATGAAGCACGGGTGCGTTTCGGGACTCGGGTGCGGGTGCGGGTGCGGGTGCGGGACTCGGCAATTTTTGAAAAAGTAGGGTGCGGGTGCGGCGGGACTCGGCGATTAAAAAATTATTAAAAATATTTTTATTTATATTTTCTATATATTTTTACTATTAAAATATTCTTAAAAAACACATTAATATACTTGATTCATAAAACAAAGAAAGAAGAAGGCAAAAAAACACATCTGAGGTCAGAATTTCGGCTTCTCCGGCGAGTTTTAAGGCCAATTTCGGCCGATTTCGGCCTGTTTCGGCCTATTTCGGCCGATTTCGGCCGTATCGGCCGTATCGGTCGCCGGCCGATACGACCCGATATTGCCGATACGGCCCGATTCTGGCCGAAATCGGCCCGATTCGGCGCGAATCGAAGCCGATTCGGCGCGAATCGAGCCGCGTCGGCGCGAATCCAGCCGATTCGGCTCGAATCCGAGAAAAAAAAAAAAAAAAAAAACTCAGACGCGGCCGGACTCGCGGTCAACCGCGTCGGACGCCGCGTCCCGCGTCGCGCCGCGTCGGACTCGGGTGCGCCACCCTCCCAGCCGCGTCCGTGCTTTCTAGCATAACCCTCCTCCCTGAGTGTTTGAAGATGGCAGATTTGGGATGCTCAACTGGATCCAACACCCTTTTAGTTGTATCAGATGTCCTCGAGATCATCGGAACCAAGTCCAAAATGTTGAACCTCCCACCACCATCGTTGCAAGCATTCCTAAACGATCTTCCTGGGAACGACTTCAACACTATTTTTAGGTCATTGCCGAGCTTCTATACGAAGTTGGAGAATGAGAAGGGAAGCTCGTTTGGGCATTGTTTCATAACCACAGTGGCCGGGTCTTTCTATGGCAGGCTCTTCCCTAGCAATTCCTTGCACTTTGTTCATTCTTCTTATGCTCTTATGTGGATCTCCATGGTTAGTTATATTAGCTATAACTCCCTCTTTTTCTCTTTAGCTACTTATAACTTCTCCATTATTAGTGATACTTATTTATAAATTTCAGCTGCTTCAATTTTTATGATTCAGTTTAGTTACTAAACTACTTAAACAACGTCGTCTTTTAACATAATAGTATGACAGGACTTCTTATGAGAGATTCATAGGGTAGCATTTTTGGCTTTCAAGATTTGAGTCGTTTTTTGGTGCGTATAAAACCACTTAAAATAACTAATGTGTGTAATAAATACACTCTTTTATATGTATAACAATGAGAAATATATATAGGTACCAAAACAGTTGGTTTGCGAGACCCAGGAAGCCTTGAACAAGGGGAATATATGCATTGCAAAGACAAGCCCTCCTGCCGTGTTTGATGCATACTTAAAACACTTTGAAAAGGACTTCACAATGTTTCTCAAGTGTCGAGCAGAGGAGTTAGTCCCAGGTGGTCGTATGGTCCTCACAACTATGGGCAGCATTAAAAGCGATGATCCTCTGAGCATATGGGAAGTTGTTGGACTGAAACTCAATGACATGGTCTTGGAGGTAAGGAAGTGTCTAAACTCTAAATTCTTGCGAGAGATATGAGGTAAAAAAAATTATAATTAATGAGGAAAACACTAAAAGATATTACTGTAAAATGTTTATAAATTATTATGACAAACCACACCATATAAATAATATTCTAGTACTTTTTTTTTTCTCCTAATAAGAATTAGGGCAGATTAGCTTTTTTAAGTTTAAAGTGGGTGAGTTTATTTAAACCTTAAACTTTTAAAATATTACAATTGCGCGTGCACTTTTGGCGCTAATGATGTCGGAAATCGTTAGTAAGTCACACAGTCTTCACATGCTGAAGACAACACCTACACAACACAGAACAAGAAGACTTTAAGAGAGTACTGGTGCGGTACTGACCAAAGACCCTCCTAAAGTTAAATTAGAAATCTTCTCACAACCTTAGAGTGCCAGAATTAGGGTCAATTATGCGTACCTGAGTGCTTCTAGGGGTTTTATAATAGTGTAGAACCGACTTTTCCCTTTCTTGGGGAAGAAGAATTTTTCCTTATAAAGAAGATCCTTATTAGAGCACACATTTTATGGGATTATTTCCATATAAAGATTTCATTGACTAGGTTTGATCGTGAAGTGCAAGATATTTCCTTCCGAAGTTTCTTGAGGACTACTTAAACCATGGGCATGCCACGTGGCCTTGCTACCGTCCACTCTGTATCCGTTGACTTTCTGATCCGTTCGTCATGTTGGGTCCGTCCTCTTGTGTACAAGCCCCCCGTCTTCTTCCCTTGTCTTTATCATGAGCCAAAAGTATTGTCACTCATGACTGGTTTAGTAGAATGAGTCAGTCTATATCTATTTTACCCTCTTCAAGTGCGATGGTCACTCTACAAATATAAGTATTTATGGGATATAGGAGATAAACGCTGGAGTTCAAATCTTTAAGAGAGAGCTTCATATACATATATACTTAGATTATTCTAGAGTAGAATTTCTATCTTATATATAAAAATCAAAATTAAAAAAAAAAAAACTTTATTATTTCTAAATGAAATAAACTTTATTGTTTCGTACAATTTTCTTTAAATTTTAAAGCTTTGGGTAAGTTTCCTTTAAGACTCAAAGTTTGAAATAAATTTCATTTAAATAATTTGATTTAATGTTTGATGTTTAATGCAATTAACTGAAAAAAAATGAGGTAGAAGATTTGAATAAAATGTTTTTAGAAATTTTGAAGTTTAAATGAAGCATTTTGAAAGTTTATGTTTTAAGTAAAATACAGTAATACACCCAAAACTTTAAGTTTTGAAAAATAATTTATCCTAAAAATTAAGTAATGTTAAAAATATTATATAATTTGGCGCATAAATATGTTACAAATACAAATCGTCCTGCTAAAATGCTAATTTTAAAATATATAAAGACTAATGTAATATTGTAGAGCACTTAAAATTCATCAATAAACATAAAGACGGAAGATAGAGACAATTATGAGCCAATTGTAAGTTACGTCTATGAGCGACACTTGTTGACTTGTCTTTGACCTCCATTCGCTTATGCTGATCCAAGATGGGGTTGTTTTACTCCATTTGCGTAACATAAGTTTAGAGACAACTATTTATAAATAAAAAATTGGTGATGATGGTGAGCAGAAAAAAAAATTATTCTATATGCAACGTTACGTTACTCATTTTACTTATGCGTGAGTTATCTGATAGAGCAGAATTTTATTATACACTAATTATTTTACAGAGTTTTACTCAAATGCAAAAAAATAATGATTTTAGTTTTTTTTTTTTTTTAGTAAAACAACAAGTTTAACCTTGTCTATAGTATCTGTTGTCGTGAGATCCTGCTCTCCAGTACCATTTTATTTTATTTTTTTACAAGGAATTAGATGTAAGGCTCAGTTTCAAATAAATAAATAAATGTAAAGCTCAAGTCTGTCTTAAATGACTCACCCAACTCTAGGTTTTCGTTTGAGAGTTCATAAAAAAAATTGAATGAAATAAAATAAAATGTTTGTAAAGGAATAGAAAGAAGTGAAATAAAAAGTAGTTTGGTAAAACTAACATGTAAATCTCACCTCAGCAACATAGGACAAGCCTACATACAAGAAATGGTTTTCGTTTTCTCTATACTAAGTATAATAATTCAAAGTTTTCAACATCTATTGGCATTTTTAATTATATAATAAGAAAATGATACCCAATTACGTTTTAATTAATTTCAGGGTCTAATAGAATCAGAGAAATTGGACAACTTCAATTTGCCGTACTATGCACCTACTTCGGAGGAAGTAAAGAAGGTGATTGAGGTTGAAGGATCTTTCACTTTACATAAATTTGAAGTTTTCAAAATGGATTGGGACTCTTACATAAAGAAAGCAAACATTGGCCTCGATAGGCAAGGAAGGGCGGCGATGATAGCCACCGACATTAGGGCCGTGGGGGAACCAATTTTGTCAAGCCAGTTTGGTGAAGAGGCCATGGACGACTTGTTTCAAAGGTTCAAAGCTGTTGTACTTGATCATATGGAGGCAGAGAAATGTGAGTACATCAACTTGGTTATCTCCTTGACAAAAAAGGGTTGAATTATTATAAGGTTAGCGTGAAAGTGGAGCACAAAATAATGTCAATTTATGTGGCAGTCATATGGACATTTCTGTCATTCAGTTTGTGTGAGTGTCTTATTACTGATATTAATTTCCAGTGAAACTCAATTATTTAGACTTTTCTGTGTGACATTTAGCCATATAAACTATTGTTGGTAATTTAGGCTGCGTTTGATTTGGCGTAAAACCATTTTAGGAAATAATTTTACGCCTCACCGTGTGTTTGGTTGTGCATGGAAAATAGAATTTTCCGGAAAACAATTTCATTTGACCGTAAATATTATGCCTTTGACCCGGAAATTGGTTTACATTTCTATTTTCATTTCAAACCATTTCCGGAGACGCACAAAGAGAGAGAGAGAGAGAGAGAGAGAGAGAGAGAGAGAGAGAGATCGCGCCCCACCCCAGACACGTCGATGCTGCCACCAAGATCACACCCCAGCACCGGCGTTGCCATCTAGATCGTCACCACCCAAAACCGATCTCATTGGCGTTGGCGTTACCGATCTCGTTCTCGTTCTCGACCCAAAGCTCATCGGCGCCGCCAATCTCGTCATCTCGATCTCATTGCACCAATGACCTCATCATCTTGATCTCGTCGCCTATGACCGATCTCATCGCCCATGACCTATGACTGATCTCTCCCTTTCCCTCAATTTTTGATCACTCTCTCTTCCTCCCTCTCTCAGTTTGACCGAATTGTGGAGTTCAACGTATGGTGTTGTTTTGATTTTTGTTTTTTTAAGTTTATATATTGAAATTTTCTATTATAAAATTTGTTTGGTAGCTGAGAAAATGGGTAAGAAAATGTGAGAAACTAATAGGAAAATAACATTTTCAGAATGCAACTAAACACATGAAAATATTTTCTAGAACAATTTTCATAATGCAGCCAAACACTTGAAAATATTTTCCTTTCCCGAAAATATTTTATACCTGAAAATATTTTACACTCGGAAAATATTTTACATTTAACCAAACTTAGCCTTAGTCATATCCCCTCCTCCTTCCACTTTAGCTTCTGTTAATTGTCTATGATTTGATGGCCACTATCCATGAGTTTTGTAGAGTTGATATTTCTCATGTATGTAGGCAGGGTAATAAACCAGCTTATTTGCTAGCAAAATATGCTTTAGATGTTACTGCTTGGGTTAAAGATTAATGTTAAAAATATTAACACTCATAAGATAGCTGATCATGAGTGCCCCAAATAATAACAGAGAGCCCAGTATGTCTGAAGGCCAAGAATTAATCTTACATTATAACATTATGTTGAGGTCTAAAAAAGGTCATAATAAAATAAGCCCAAAACAGAAGAACAAGTCAAGCCCAAAAGGAAAAATTCAGGCTAAGCCCAAAGCAATAGATACGGATGACCCATGGGGAATAAAAGGAAGGCCCAGAGGATCCTGAAGCCCAGAAAAGAAAGAAGCATCCAAAAAAGAGACCACGGCAAAGTATAAAGAAGCAAGGATCCTCAGGAACAATCAATAGGCATGGATCCCTTCAGGAACAAAGAAAAAGGAAGACTGGGACAGATCGATAGAAAGAAGACAGAAGAAGAAAACAAGAAGTAAAAACAAAAAACGCGAGCGACCTCTCATGGCACAGACAGAAAAGGCCTCGGGGAACCAGGACAGGGAAGAAGAAGGATAACAAAAGACTTTCAAAAATGGCAGAACAGGATTCCGCCCAAATAGGAAAGAAAGGGAAAAGAGAAAGACGCCAGAAATGGGGATGCCGAGAAGGGCATACCTCAGCATGTCCCGAAGAGGATGGCTAACCAGAAGCTTTCGAAAGAATCAGAACCAAGAGAAGGAAAGAATAAGAGAAAACGGAAAAGGGACTTACCGAGATGATGGGGACAGGACATGCTCTGTTTGCAAAAGAACAAAACAGGGGAACCAACGGTTCCCCGGGAAGCCCAGAAAACTCCATTATAAAAGGAGGGGATGGGTTGTGAAGAAGGCAGCGAGAAAAAAAGAAAGAAACACAAGAAAGAAGAAATTCTCTAGGAAGAACTATCAGAAAAATCTATGCAGAAAGAAAAATACTAAGGGAAAAACAAATACTGCTTCCCGATATCCTGTAAAGGCCACTATTGCACATACTCGGATTCAACGAGAATCAAACTTTGCAAGTTTTGAAGGCTGAAATAGCCATTCAAGACTGCAATTTTTGAGCTTGATTGGACCTTGTATCACGTCCTAGTGAGCTTTCTGTAATCAAACAGATAATTTGTTAATGAAACACTGCTTCATAATTCCCAGGATCCCCACAGCACTATTTTTTTTTTATCGTCTTGCTAATCCTGTTTTCTTTCCTTCTGAACTTACGTTGTTAATTTTTGGCACTCTTCGATATCCTTGTTTGTCATTTTTCTATATATTGTCAGGAGTATTCTCTGCATTCACTTGATTCTTAAACAGCTCGTTAGCTGCGGTGAGTCAAGGCCCGGTCCACCAAATCCTTCCTTTTCACTCAGGCCCGGGATCCTTGGGCCTGAGTATCTCGAAAAAGGCACTCTCACACATTACCGCCAAAGTATAGCGGCCAAATGTCACAATCATTAGTCAAATAACTCAAATTGTGTCTAATTATCAAAACATGCTCATTTCAATTACACTAAGCCAGAGTTTTATTTACATAACCATATACTCAGCAGGGAATCGCAGTCCCATATCTGACCAACTCAGTAATGCATATGGCCAATGGAAATTTTGTAAATCTCAGACTAGTGTGTCAATTAAATATACAAGTAGCCAAGGCCAGGACAACTATTTAGAGAGTCTCTTTAGTGAGGCGATATGGGATCTTAAGGCCTGTTTGGTAATGTTGTTCTAGTAACATTGTTTAAGTGTTGCGAAAATATATGTGAGTGAAAAAGTGTTGTAAAAATACGTGTTGTGTTATTTAAATAATGAAAACTGTTGTTAAAAAAAAATGCGTTTTTAAATCCCAAAATGTCATTTCACAACAGCAACTTCCCGTAGCTTCCCATTTTAAAACCAAAAATGCGCTTAAACAAATTTGGGGAAGCAGACTTACAATACAGTGCAAGTAAATTAACTCTTAAATATACAGGTTCATAAGGCATTCAAAAACTTAAGAAAAAAGTGGTAATAAATTAGATGGGAAAGATGGGGTACCTTGGCTTTTGGGAACAGGGGCAGTGATGGGGTTTCCATCAGGAATGGCTTTCTGGGGTAGAGAGGCTTTGGCTTTCCTGCAAACAAGAAGAGTGGACTCTGCACAATACATACACAAAATTTAGTGGTAGGAGGAATTTGTAACCCAATACTTAAATGTACTAGTCGTATACAAAAACCAACACACATAGACCAAATGGTGAGGTGGAGGGATTCTTGTGCTCGATCCAAGTGCAGAAGGTCTTTGAAAGTTCAAAAAGTGTAAAAACACCCTTGAACGTTTAGACCCCCAATTTACAAATTAACCAATTCAAGTTTTATGTCAAACAACTAGTGTGCGGAAAATAAACAAAAGTTATAATATAGAATTGGAAAAACTATCTAAGCCAAATTAAAATCACAACCCACAGCAGATAATAAAAGGCAAAGATAAAAGGAAAGGAAGATGCAAACACAAAGACAACACGCGATGTGTTATCGAAGAGGAAACCGAAGCCCTCGGCGTAAAACCTCTCCGCCGCCCTCCAAGCGGTAAACAATCCACTAGAAAATGTAGTTGGGATACATGGACAGCAATAGACCCTCCAAGCCTAATCTACTCAGTGCACCTAAGCCCTCCAAGCTTCTTGCTCCAACGAGGTTGCGCTGAACCTTTTTCTTTTCTAGCTTCCCAGATTCCGCTACTAGACCATAGCATCAACCAATGTAGATTGGTTCCTTCCTAACTGCTTCCCAAAACACCAAACAGCCCTCTCACAGTAATGAATATGGTGAGAACAAGGTTTTGGTAAAATGCCTCTCAAGGGTTTGACAATGGAGAGGAAGAGAGTTGAGGAATTTGAAGAGACTCTAATGTATAGATTGTAGGTGAATCAATCTTGTTTTACTCTAGGATTTCTCTCTCAAAATTCTCTCTGGAAGCTCTCTTTTATTTGTGGGTATAAAGGGTATTTATACTGAGGTGAGAGGAGAATGTGAAACGTCAGGTTTTTCAAAACAGGGCTGGCTCGCGGCTTGGCCTCGCGACTTAACTGAGTCGCGAGATCCAGTCGCGAGATAACCGTATGGCCAATTGTCCTATAATGCTCCAGCTAGCATGATTGTTCACCTTCTGGCATGCTTAGCACGTGTGCTGCATCTGGCAGCTTGCAGCCGCGAGTCACCCGTGAGATCAAGCCACGAGTCTCTGTTTTCTTGCACACTTTTGAGCAATCAACACTCTATCTCACTCACTACCCTTACAACAAAACCCACCTAAATACAGGGTTACTAAATGCTGAAATACAAGCAAATTTGACATGGAATAAAGCCAACAAGATGGTTGATTAAATTCAACCTTACAATCTCCCCCTTTGGCTATTCCGTGATAAAACCCTAAAACAGACTCTAAACTTAACATGTGAGTTGGGAACAGTTGAGCAAAACTCACTCACACCTAACTCTAGAAGCTGTGAAGCACTTGAATCATAAGAACATGAAACTCCTGAAACACAACAATACACCATGATCATTGTATGCAGAAAAGCATGAAATGCATATGAAACAGGCTTAAAGTGATCAAGCAAAGATGAAGAGAAGAACCAACTCATGGCTTGATCAAACAGGTAACCACTACAAGGTAGTGATCACAGTGCTCATTCACACTTGGAATGAACACTTGAACATACAGGTTAACAAGAACAATGCAAGTTACTTGTATGCCCAACACTCAACCAAAGCATAATACACTAAGTATATGCATCTAGGAACAATCCTACAAGGGCACAAGAGTGACAGTACTTAAAAGAAAATATATGACATTTAGATAGAAGTACTGATTTAAACAAAGTATAAAAGGCTGCATAAAGTATGGTACAAACCATAAACCCTACAAATATGCATAAAAACATAACCCTAAAAGCTTACATAAGCAACATGGGTACAAAACACAATATAACAACTTAAACTAAAGAAGAATGCAGAAACACTCCCCCTTAGGTAATATCCTCCCCCTCTGATCAGGCTATCACTCCCCCTTTTTGTCATGGAATAGGCCATACATTCTCTTCTAGCCTCCTCTAAATCTGATCCAATTGAGTTTGGAGTGAGGTAAACTTCATATCCCATCGAGTGCTGTGATAGTGTAGAGTAGATATGAGTCCGGACATCTTTGTATTCAACTCGTGTACAGAGGATACAATGTGATCAAGTTTTTCATCAAGGGAGAGAGTGCTGAAATGAGAACCACTGTGAGATGCAGAAGTTTCTGGTTTGGCTCTCTTCCGACTATGCCCAATGCTTGCGTTGAATGTATGCATGTTGATTGGACTTGGTTTTGAGTGAGGAGATTCATCTGCCGTTGGATAAATTCCTTTGAGCTTCAAGATCCTTGAAATGAGACAGCAGAAAGGAATACATGTTCGGGACTCAGTTCGTAGAACCGTTTTACGCAGAACATGAAAGATATGAGTACATATGTCAATTTCTACATCAGAGATTAGGTCATGAAGAAACAAAGTACGTCCGAGGTTCATATACCCAGTACTTGATAAGGGGTACAGATTGTGAAACATCACAATTGTAAGCACTCTCAGTTTTGGAGGAAGGGAGGAAACACTGACGGAGTTCCATTGGATGAGAATTCCAAGTCTTGTCCAAGACCCTCCTTAAGAAGCTCCTCGTCAGGACAAAGATCATCATAAACCGGTGAGTGTCGAAGTATTGGTCGGTTGATGTGAAGGATCTCTGCCAAATATGCAGGAGAGACTAAAAAACTCTTTTTCCTAACCCAGCACTTAAGTTCATCTTCTTCCACAATCGCGTTGGCATAAAATTCCTTTACCAAATCTTCATACGCGTCATCCAGATCAAAGAGAAGGTAATTCCAATCCCTGTGAGCAAACCATTTCGGAATGTCAGTGTCATGGAGTGATGATTGATCAACAAGTCTTTCTAGTAACGGTGTAGCATTTCGGAAATAATTCTCATGAGACTGAAAGGCTGCATAGGATCTGGAGTTGTTGGGATCGAACCCTTTTGATGAAGAACGAGTCCCTTTTGTTTGAGGTGAGTAGTCATCAACATCAATGACATGTTCCTTTCCTTTGGAACTGCCTTCTTTCACAGCTGCTATCTTGAATGGTGACATTTCCAGTCTGAATCATGAATAGAGAAAAAGAAAGAACACAATCCAACAGACATTATTAGTAGTGGGTTAGTGTCAAATTAGGGATAATAAAGAAATCCTAAAAGCTAGATGGAAATGTTCAAAAAATAACAATGAGGGACAATAATGACCCAAATGTAGCTACACAATAGAGTGGATCAGATTAAAACCACACAAAAATGAGAACATCATACACTCAAGTGACCAAACACAGGTAAGAAAAATATGAATACCAAGGAGAACACAACCATGAGGAAAAGGCAAAACAAAGAGTAGAGAACAAAACCCATAACTTTCCTTGAAGATAGATTGAATGGTAACAAGTTGGTGAAAGAATTTGAAGATTACCACAGTGATGATGAATAAGAGAAAGTAAGACCAGAAAATGAACAGACACAGAGTGCAAGACAAGCAAATGAGAACCCCTTTTTGAGAAAAGTGTTGAAAATGAGCTCATTTTGCAGAACACGCGATTTTCGTGACTTAAATGAGTCGCCAACAAGAAGCCAGGTCAAGCCGCCAAAACACTCAAAGACAAAATTTTGAAAAATTTTCTAAGTGTTTTTCGCGACTGGAAGGTCTACCCGCGAGGGAGTCGCAAGCTGAGCCGCGGAAATCTCTGAGTAATCCTCGCGACTGGACCTTCCACTCGCGAACAAGTCGCCAAAAATGACCCGCGAACTCGCGACTGAGGCCTGCGACTTGACTTACCTGCGAATGAGTCGCCAAAACAGGGCAAAAATGATTTTTTGAAATTTTCAGATTTTAAGAACAAAATACTTTCCAAAAACACCTAAAACACTCAAAAATATTTTTGTGCTTGACTCAACAAAGATTGAGCATGTGAAAACACATTTCATCAAGTACAATCACACAAATGAATATGGCATTTATTGAACATAAATTTGTGTGTTGTGTGTGGATATCAACAACGAGAAAGTCCTTAGTCTAATGTGAAGTTTCAATGATCAATTCAACCAAGACATACACAATTAGCACTAGATCATGTGACCCATCTCAATTATAGAAGAATGCATATATGACCTCCCACAAGACTTGATACCATAATTTGGAGTTTTACATTTGACTCCACTTTCAATCATACCATTTGATCTTTTTGAGACAATCACCTCTCATTGTGAGAGTGATGTTTGATTTTCACTATGATGAGATAGCCTTAGGCTTTTTGAATAAACATTCACTTTAATCTTTGGTCGCTTTCCCTTTTTCCTAGTCGAATACTAGTATGTGCGAAAGACTTTTGTAGCTCAATATCTCTTTTCATTTGGAGATTTACATTTGGTGAACTCTTTTTAACAAAAATAAAAATAAAGCGTGGGAAGATATATAGACATAAGTTTATGCATGTCTCAAGATCAACATAATCATTCACTAATCATTCATGACAAGTTTGAAGATCTATTTACAATAGTCACATAGATTTCAAGATTTCTCTCACAGTGATAAGAGTGCAATGAAACAAGCTACACTCGAAAATGCACAAAGCCATTAGCACAAAGGTACAAGGCAAAACAAGTTTTGAGACAAGACACAACAATGTTAATCAAACTTTTTGATTTTCCAATTTTTATGTGATTTTTGGATTTTTGACACATAAGAAGAAAAAGTTTGAACAAAAAAAACAAAAGTATGCACAAATAGACAAACAAACAAAATCATGCTACACAAAAAGCCAACAAAGTAGTGTGTGCCCTAACACAAACAAACTTATCATATTATAAATATGTGAAACACACATCACACAAGAGAGTCAAGGAATTGTACCAACACCAATGGTCTTACGGAGTGATTCAAACTGTGGACCATCGAGAGGCTTGGTGAAGATGTCTGCCTTTTGATTGTTGGTGTGTATGAACTTAAGACACACAACTCTTTCCTCTACCAGATCTCGAATGAAATGGTAACGTATCTTTATGTGTTTAGATTTTGAATGCTGGACAGGATTCTTGGAAAGATTGATGGCACTGGTGTTGTCACAGAAGACACACATCGTCTCTTGAGGAATTCCATAATCATGAAGTAATTTCTTCATCCAAAGAAGCTGAGTGCAGCAACTTCCAGCGGCGATGTATTCTGCTTCAGCAGTAGATAGAGACACGGAATTTTGTTTCTTGCTCATCCACGAGACAAGATTGTTACCAAGGTAGAAACAGCCTCCTGAAGTATTCTTCCGACCGTCTACACTACCAGCCCAGTCAGCATCTGAATACCCGGCAAGACAAGCATTTGAGTCTTTTGAATACCATAGACCATAGTTTGAAGTTCCATTAACATATCGAATGATTCGCTTAACTGCAGTCAGGTGAGATTCCTTTGGATTAGCTTGATATCTGACACAAACACCAACACTGAATGCAATGTCCGGTCTACTAGCTGTAAGATAGATTAAACTCCCAATGATACTCCTATATAAGGTAGGACTTACTTCTACTCCAGAAGAATCAACATTCAGTTTAGTAGATGAGCTCATGGGAGTGGAGGCATGTTTTTTGGAGTCTAGTCCAAACTTCTTGACAATGTTTCTAGCATACTTCTCTTGTGAAACAAATATACCCTCCTTCTGTTGTTTGACTTAAAGACCCAAGAAAAATGTGAGTTCCCCCACCATACTCATCTCAAATTCCTTCTTCATCTCCTCAGAAAACTCAATAGCACGATCTTCAATGGTAGCCCCAAACACTATGTCATCAACATAAACTTGTGCCACAATGAGATGATCTTCATCATTTTTGACAAACAAAGTTCGGTCGACATATCCCCTTTTGAATCCTCTATCTAGGAGGTAATGTGTAAGCCGATAATACCAAGCTTTAGGTGTTTGTTTTAAGCCATATAGGGTTTTCTTCAATCTCAACACATGATCAGGAAAGTGAGGATCCTCAAATCCTTTTGGTTGCTCAACAAACACTTCTTCATTCAGGTATCCATTTAGAAATGCACATTTTACATCTATTTGATAGAGTTTGAAGTTCATAGTGCATGTAATGGACATGAGAATTCGAATGGATTCAAGTCTTGCCACAGGAGCGAAGGATTCATCAAAGTCTACTCCTTCTACTTGAGTGTATCCTTGAGCTACTAAACGAGATTTATTTCGAATTATCTCTCCATCTTCATTGATTTTGTTTTTGAAAATCCATTTTGTGCCTATGACATGAACATTTTCAGGCCTTGGAGCAAGTTCCCACACATCATTCCTCACAAACTGATTCAACTCTTCATGCATTGACTCAACCCAATTCTCATCTTGAAGAGCCTCTTCTACCCTTTTTGGCTCAAATTGAGCAAGGTAGCAATGATATGTTACATGATTGGCCAACAGGATGTTTCCTTTTCTAAGGCGAAGACCTTCATCTAGAGACCCTATGATGTTGCTTTCCGGATGGTTCTTAATTACTCTTGAAGATGGCTTCTTTGATGTGGAGACTTCATCACTTTGTGAGATGGGAGGATGGACATTCGGAGGAGTAAGAGGACTTGATGTTCTGGACATCGATCTCGTTTCCATTCTTGGGTTGATGGGAGTCGATTCTTCTTCTGGTGTAGGTTCTTCAACTTCTATATCAAGAGCTTCGACCTCAGCTTCGGGTTCTTTAGTGCTCGGCCCTTCTCCATCATCAATCATCTCCACCTTAGATAAGGCATCATCAATCTTGACATTGATGGACTCCATCACTGTCTTAGTTCTCTTGTTAAAAACTCTATATGCCCGACTTGTAGTAGAGTACCCAAGAAAAATACCTTCATCACTTCTCGCATCAAACTTCCCAAGATTCTCCCGATCGTTTAGGATATAACATTTGCTTCCAAACACCTGGAAATACTTCACTCTAGGCTTCTTTCCATTCCAAATCTCATAGGTGGTCTTCTTTGTTCCTACTCGGAAAAATATTCTATTGCCAATGTGACACGAGGTGTTGACAGCTTCTCCCTAAAACTTTTGAGGTATTTGCTTGTTAAGCAACATGACTCTCGCCATTTCCTGAATCACCCGATTCTTTCTCTCTACCACTCCATTTTGTTGTGAAGTTTTGGGAGCTGAAAATTCCCTTTTGATTCCATTCTTTTCACAGAAAGACTCGAATCTTGCATTCTCAAATTCCCTCACATGATCACTTCTTATTTTGGCAATAGGGACCCCTCTCTCGTTTTGTAGTTTCTTGTACAAAATTTCCAACCTCTCACATGCTTCTGATTTTTCTCTAAGAAATTCAACCCAAGTGTATCTTGAGTAATCATCCACAATGACCATAATGTATCTCTTTCCTCCTAGACTTTCAGTTCTGGTAGGCTCCATTAGATCAACATGAAGTAACTCCAAACACCGAGAAGTAGCAATCACATTCATCTTGTGATGACTTGCCTTTGTTTGCTTTCCCATTTGACATGCACCACAAATAGTCTTCTTCACCTTTCCAAACTTAGGAAGTCCCTCAACTGCTTCAAGTTTGGACACTTTAGCTACTTGTTTGAAATTCGCATGCCCAAATCTGTGATGCCAAAGTTCCAACATGTCAACACGAGCACTTCTACACGAAATGGGTGTCGTGGGAACTACTCCATAGCAGTTGTCTGTAGTCCGATTTCCCTCCAATACCTGAATCCCTTCTTCATTGATGATCAAGCATCCCTTCTTAGAGAATTGTACCAGGAAATCATCATCACAAATTTGAGTGATGCTCAGAAGATTTGCCTTCAGCCCTTTTATGTATAACACATCTTTCAACAGAGGTAATCCAGGTATCTCGATAGTCCCTTTGCCTAGGACTTGAGCATGACTTCCATCACTAAAAGTCACATAGTCACCAACCTTTTCTTTGAGTGTCTTAAACAGTGACTTATCCCCTGTCATATGACGAGAACAACCACTGTTAAGATACCACAAGCATGAATTAAATACCTTCAATGAGGTATGCACAAATAAGCTCACATGAGACAAACATTCTTGACCTCCAAACAAAAACTTTTCATCAGTTTTCATGCTTCTGTTAGATTGACCTTTCATTTTTAGACTCTCAATCATCTCACACAACATTCTATTCTTTCTTTTGTATTTCTTAATCAACGATTTAGATTCAGATATGCTACTGTGTAAGATGTGATTCTGATTTTCAAAATATTCCAGCATGTGAACAAACATCCTAGCATGTTTCTTAGTTTTTAACAACTCTACAAGTTCATTGTTAAGACACCCTTCAAACATACGCATAGAGTCATTTTCACAAACACTTAAACTACAATTCAGCATGGTATTTTCCATAACAGCTATCACAACACAGGGGTCTAAGATCGCACTTAGGTAATAAAACCACAACAAGTGCACCCACTCTGATACCAATTGTAAGTTCAAAAAGTGTAAAAACACCCTTGAACGTTTAGACCCCCAATTTACAAATTAACCAATTCAAGTTTTATGTCAAACATCTAGTGTGCGGAAAATGAACAAAAGTTATAATATAGAATTGGAAAAACTATCTAAGCCAAATTAAAATCACAACCTACAGTAGATAATAAAAGGCAAAGATAAAAGGGAAGGAAGATGCAAACATAAAGACAACATGTGATGTGTTATCGAAGAGGAAACCGAAGCCCTCGGCGTAAAACCTCTCCACTGCCCTCCAAGCGGTAAACAATCCACCAGAAAATGTAGTTGGGATACATGGACAACAATAGACCCTCCAAGCCTAATCTACCCAGTGCACCTAAGCCCTCCAAGCTTCTTGCTCCAATGAGGTTGCGTCAAACCTTTTTCTTTTCTAACTTCCCGGATTCCGCTACTAGACCATAGCATCAACCAATGTAGATTGGTTCCTTCCTAACTGCTTCCCAGAACACCAAACAACCCTCTCACAGTAATGAATATGGTGAGAACAAGGTTTTGGTAAAATGTCTCTCAAGGATTTGACAATGGAGAGGAAGAGAGTTGAGGAATTTGAAGAGACTAGATTGTAGGTGAATCAATCTTGTTTTACTCTAGGGTTTCTCTCTCAAAATTCTCTCTGGAAGCTCTCTTTCATTTGTGGGTATAAGGGGTATTTATACTGAGGTGAGAGGAGAATGTGAAACGTCAGGTTTTTCAAAACAGGGCTGGCTCGCGGCTTGGCCTTGCGACTTGACTCAGTCGCGAGATCCAGTCGCGAGATAACCGTATGGCCAGTTGTCCTGTTTTGTCCTGTAGTGCTCCAGCTAGCATGACTGTTCACCTTCTGGCATGCTTGGCACGTGTGCTGCATCTGGCGGCTTGCAGCCGCAAGTCACCCGTGAGATCAAGCCGCGAGTCTCTGTTTTCTTGCACACTCTTGAGCAATCAACACTCTATCTCACTCACTACCCTTACAAAAAAACCCACTTAAATACAGGATTACTAAATGCTGAAATACAAACAAATTTGGCACGGAATAAAGCCAACAAGATGGTTGATTAAATTCAACCTTACAATCTTTACTTGTGTGGCCCATCTCACTCTAGACTAGAGCTGGTCAAGTAAGAAAGAGGGTTTTTCTCAGTTTCTCTCAGAGTATTTTTGTTTCAACATTATAATTACGGGTTCGTTTAGATACCGTTTATTTTGCTGAAAACTGAAAATAATAAAAAAGTTACTGTTCATTGGCCTAAATGTACTGTTCATGTCCCATGAATAGTGCAAGAGGCGTTGGATTAAAAAAAAAAAAAAATGCTGAAACACCAAACGCGTGAGTTTTCACCCGGATCCAAACGCAACCTACATGTTGTGGTGACTGACTTTTATCGCAAGTTTCAAAATGGTCTCAAAAACCTACGGGTATATACAGTGCTGGGTTGGGCTTTTCTGGGCTAGTTTGGGCCTAAATAGTTTTTTAATTGTTTTATTTATTATTTTTTTTTTTTGGGTTCCAATTTAAAGCCAACATTAAAATTACTTATTTTTACCCATTAATAATAATGGGTAACAACCTACAATTTAAAATTTGTTGTAAAAATATTATAAATATAGTATTTACTAAAGAGTTAAGAATTTAGAAGTTCGGAGGAAAAAAAATCTTATTTTTCATGAGTATAAACTTTATTTATATATAGACATATGCATAGGCAATCGTAGATAAGAATTTTTTAATTTTATTTATTAGTGAAATGGAGCATTTTATATTACATATATTAAATTTAAAATAAAAATTAGATATAATACACATCATACCTACACTTGTAGGTGCAATTTCTACACCTCCACCGCAATTGGGGAGAAGTTATACCCTGCATCGGGAATATGCTTCTCCTCTCTTACAATTGGTGGGTCTCATCCCTTAGTAGGACCCACCAGCTATGAGAGAGAGAGAGAACATATACCTAGTGTAGGGTATATTTTTCCGTAGTTGGGAGTGCACTAACCACATTGTGGTTGGTTCTAGAACTATTCTAGTTAGTTAAGGTGTGATGGTGTGGTTAGAGTGGCTTTACTAATTTAGTCCTTAAATGCATATCAAAAATGTCATTTGGGCTTTGTAAAAATTTTTAAGTTCAAGTCATCACATTATTAGTCTGGCCATAGGCTGGGACATTACTATCTTTTATACATACATACATACATACATACATACATATATATATATATATATATATATATATATATAATCAGCTATAAATGAGCTAGGGATTTCAAAACGTGAAATCTCCTAAATTTGTTTGTTATGCATGTAGCATATCATCCTTTACCGAAGCTGATGTCTTTTTCTAAAATAAAATGCCATCAAGGCTTCAAGTTAGCATTATTTCTGTAGTGCTTGATTTTAGTGTTTTTATTTGACAAATCATACTTTTTCATCTATTACTTGTTGGCAAATTTTTTTTAAAGGTTAAGAACTAAATTAAAACATTTAAAAGATTAGGCACCATTTTTAAAGATGAGATACACATTAAGGCCAAAATATCTAATAAAATTAAAAGTAACCCTAATATATTGTTCTTTTTTTTTTTTTTTTTTTTTTTTTCTAAAAATAACTTGTTTGTTTATTTAGACCCCTTAAAACAGATTGTTTAACCTAATATATTAGCCAAGTGATTACTTAAGTTAATTATGAGATCTAGGTTAAACAAGAATAGATCATATCATGCACAACACCGGAAAATAAAAAACACAACGATATGATGACCTAAGAAAACTAATGAAACCAATAGTTTCAAGGTAAAAATAACCTGGAGATATTTGACCTAACTATTCTCAAGGTAAAACAAATCCAATATAGAGAATTGAAATTTTTACAATCAGATTTAATCCTAAAATCTATTGCTACCTCCAGTAGTGACTTATTGACATGACCACGTGTAAGCTTCGAATCCACGGACTCCTTCTATCTTGGATATGTGCCACACAAGCACCCACACTTGTGACTTTGAGATCCCACTCAAAGGTTTCAGATCACGGTTTGTTGATCTTTGCGGCAACTAAATTCCACCAGTAGTTGATTGTAAATCTTGTTTCAGTAGATGCTTGTAGAGTTAGAAGGTACAAAACCCTTCATATCTCACAAGAGTAACTCATAAGTCTTCTAAGAGTCTTCAAAACGTAGCTAGGGTTTTCCTTTTATACATAGGACTGTTTAAAATTCTGTAAAAATTCTTTTTTTACAATTTTCGATCGACCAATCTTGACCATTCGATTGGTCAAGCTTCACAGAAAGTTAATCATTTTTCCTACAGCTTGTACATTCTTGAGTCTTGACCTGTACTTTGAGTAATGTCTAACACCTATCCTAGACAAATTTTTGTTCTCAGTTTGCCAACACATACAAATTGAAATTCTAAACATTTAATTCTAAATCTTTAGAACCTAACAATTTCTCCCTTTGACAACCAGTGACAAAACACACATATAAATTAATTGTTCAACTCAAGAATTAGCCCAACTTACACATTGTTGCCCAAATACAATTCCATCACAATCCACTAACTATTAGTTGCTAGAATAGACAGCAAATGAGAAAGAATTAACTTGTAAATTCCTAAAACTCTCAAAACAAACCATAAATGCATGTGTGGAAATTATAGTATAAATCCAAAATTTAAAAACTGAACTTGAATTCACAAAAACATAAGGGATAGACAGAATATCAAATGAATAAACATCAAATAAATTTTCATAGTCAATAAACCAACAATATTTATGAAACAAGAACAATAAAAGAGAACATACATCCAAAAGGAGAAAAAGGTTTTGTATTAGGATTTTGGAAGGACCATGGAGCATTCACGTCCAAAAAATGCAAAAAATGCAACCCAAAAAAAAAAAAAAATCAATTTTAGACCACCAAATTAAAATGTTACTTTATCTACTTTACAAGTTTGCATACGCACTTCTAAAAATATCCTACATCGATCTCATTACACTCTGAAACATTTACTTACCTACAACAATCAAGTTACGAATTAATTAATATCTTGAAACATTTACACACAATAATGTTTCCAAAGGCCTGGGCTGAAATGGGAAGAGACGAATTGGAAAGCAAGTATTGATGGAATGATGAAAAAAAACAAACAAACAAATAGATAAAGGTAAGACAGGAAAATTATTAGTTACTCCCGTAGTACCATAAATTGTACTCCCCCCTCTCACATAAATGGTGGGTCCCACCATTAATTTAATTAGTAGGATCCACCATTCATGTGAGAAGAGGGAGTACACATTTATAATATTCCAGTAGTACACAATAATTTTCCGGTAAGACATGGGCTCAATGCAATATTTTGAATTAGGGCCGGGAGGGTTGTTTACAAAGTGTTTTGATTATGTTTCTAGGAAGAGAATTTAGTGTTTAGGAAGAAAATTTAGTGTTTCGGTTCTTTAATTTAATTCAGTTTCATTGCAATTTTCTTGTTACATTACTTTCATTATTACACATAACATCTGTTTATAGGGATTTAGATCCTCTAAATTTCCTAGGATACTCCATCGGTAGATTTCTTTAAATCTTAACCATTCTTTTATAATATAAGGGTCTAGATTCTGCCATGTCAGTATTTCACTAACAATACTCTGAATTGTTTTGTTTGCAACATTATTTTATTATTTTAAGAGTATTGTTAGTGGAATACTTATATGACAAAATCTATATTTTTAAATCATAAAAAAGTGGTTAGAATTTAAAGAAATCTACTAGTGGAGTATCTTAGGAAATCTAGAGGGTTTGAACGTATTGAGTTGGCTAGAGTACTACACAACTTTGATGGAAATTGCTTCTGGAATGACAACCGACCGTGAGGTGTCTACATGAATGTTAACTTCAACTTCATTTGCTGCTATCTCTTTGACAGCTAGTTTTCTATTGCTTCTTTCTTTGACACCTAGATAGGAAGCCACTTGTGAATTACAGATTCTATTTATTTCAACAAATTGTGTGTGACAGATTTTGCCGCTGTTATATTATCCCTAGGATATTGTTCCACAAATATAGGCACTTACACAATATAGGCACTTCCACATTATTAGTGATGCTTATTTATAAATTTCATTGGCTTCAATTTTTATGATTCAGTTTAGTTACTAAACTACTTAATCAATGTTGTCTTTGAACATAATAGTATGATAGGACTTCTTATGAGAGATTCATAGAGTAACATGTATATGTATACGACAATGAGAAACATATAGGTACCAAAACAATTGGTTAATGAGACTGGGGAAGCCCTGAACAAAGGGAACATATGCATTGCAAAGACAAGCCCTCCTGCCGTGTTTGATGCATACTTAAAACAGTTTGAAAAGGACTTCACAATGTTTCTCAAGTGTCGAGCAGAGGAGTTGGTCCCAGGTGGTCGTATGGTCCTCACAACTTTGGGAAGCATTAAAAGCGATGATCCTCTGAGCATTTGGGAAGTTGTTGGACTAAAACTCAATGACATGGTATTGGAGGTGAGGAAGTGTCTAAATTCATGAGAGAGATATGAGCTAAAAATATTTATAATTAGCTAGAAAAACACAGAAAGATATTACTATAAAAATTTTACAAACTAATATAACAAATAACTGTGATTGTAATTTGTACCACACCATATAGATAAATAATCTTCTCTTTTCATAATAAAAATTAGGGTATTAACTTAAATTTTAAAGCTTAAAGTTTTGAGCATGTTTCATTTAAACCTTAAAGTTTTAAAGTGAAATATCTAAACAATTTAAAGTTTCTAAAAATATTTCATTTAAACCTTACAATTTCAGATAGTTTTATATAAATTTTAGAGTTTTTGGGTAAAGTTTCTCTAAAATTTAAAGTTTGAAATAAATTTCATTTAAATAAGTAATCTAATTTTGTAATATGTAACGGGTTTAAAAAATGTGATTGAATATTTAAATCTAACTTTTTTAGAAATTTTGAGTTTTAAATAAAATATTTTAAAAGTTTAAGGTTTAAATGAAACACACCTAAAAGTGCTAAAACTTTAAGTTTTTTAGTAGAAATTAATTTATCCTAAAAATTAAGTGATGTTAGAAATATTACACAAATTGCTATATAGTATTACAAATTGTCCTGCTAATTTTAAAATATATAGAGATTGATGTAAAAATTGTAGCACACTTGAAATCCAATAAATATATATATATATATATATATATATATATACACGCAAACACCAATGTGATATACAGAAAATAGAGATAAATATGAGCCAATTATAAGCTATGTCTATGAGGTGAAAAAGTATTTTGTATCAAATAATATCACATCATCTATATCAAAATTCAATAAACGAGAGACATATATTCAAAAATAATTACCCACTAACACATGTCTTTCATTTGTTAGTGTGGTAATTATTTTTTTGTTAGCGTGTTTTACACTTATTAGATTTTGATACCGCTAAAGTGCTAACATGGTATCATTTGATACCAGATACCTTCTCCTATGAGACCCACTTGTCTATCTGTCTTTGACCTCCATTTGCTTATGTTGAACCAAGATGGTGTTTGTTTACTCCATTTTCTTAACTTAAGTTGAAGAGTTACAACAAAATTTCACAACCGACAAGTTATTATTTATAAATAAATAATTGATAAAAGTGATAAGTTGAGATAAATACTTATAAAAATTTGTCAACTCATATGTTGTAAAACTTATTCTATCTAATGTTATATTACTTATTTGTTTATGAGCTAGTTATCTGGTAGAGTAGTATTTATTACACACAAGTTATTTTAATTACATAGTTTTACACACACAAAAAAATAACAATTTTAGTTGTTTTTTTATGTATGTAAAATTATGTGAAATAACATATGTGCAACAAATTTAATCCTATTGGGTATGTCTTTCTTGAGATCCTACTCTCCCATACCATTTTATTTTACTATATTTTTCAGTTAAAAAAAAAAAAAATATATATATATATATATATATAAGGCTTAATGTCTGTCTTAAACAAGGTTTTCAGACCCGGACCGTTCATTGAACCGTAAAAGGGAGAGGTTCAATGGTTTTGAGGTCGAACCGAGGTCGAACCGGGGTCGAACCGTGATGACGTCATAATTAATTTAATAATTATTTTAAATATATATAAAAACATTAAATTAATAAATAAATAAATAAATTAACTAGAATAGTCTAATTCATTTAGAAAATGAAAATGTTGTTCACATTCCCCTATATTTCAGTTGTGTTGTGCAATCCAAATGAACATTGTTATAATTTTGTCAAGCCTACATTTACAAATTACAAGTATGTGAGAAAATAAATTAAGAAAAGAGAGAAATCATTATTCTTAAAAAATGCAATCCTCAAACAGCACTTAAAAATATAAGTGGGAGTTCAGAGTTTCAATAGGCTGCAGTTTGCCAACAGTGTAAACAATGCTTAACTTAAAGTTTAAAATATTATTAAAAAAAAAACTTTTAATAATAAAAACCTACATCCACAAGTATACAAACTTTTATTTAGAAAACTTAAAGCCACTTCCAAGTATCTGTGCAGAGTCTTTTAGTTAATGATTGTTGAAACTTTCACTAAATAGTAAAGCAGCATTTATAGCATAAATTTTGCAACTAATATTTCCATAATTAACTACACCAAGAAAAATTCTCACAATACCTTTTGAAACAGAAAAACAACTCCAAAACTAACCATAAGAACCCTCATGAAACACCCTTAAAAAGCCCAAAAAAACCAACCAAATCCCTCTGTAAATCCCAACCAGTCCCAAGAAATTTCACAACCAAAATCCCAGCAAAACCCACTGAATATATCACCAAAAACAGCCCCCATGAACCCAGAAAAATTCACAACCAAAATCCTAGCAAAACCCACTGAATATATCACCAAAAACAGCCCCCATGAACCCAGAAAAATTCACAACAATCACCAAAAACAGCCCCCACGAACCCAGAAAAATTCACAACCAAAATCCCAGCAAAACCCACTAAATATATCACCAAAAACAGCCCCCATGAACCCAGAACTTTCACAACCAATCACCCAAAACAGCCCCCATGAACCTAGAATTTTCACAATCAATCACCCAAAACAGCCCCCATGAACCCAGAATTTTCACAACAATCACCAAAAACAGCCCCCATAAACCCAGAAAAATTCACAACCAAAATCCCAGCAAAACCCACTGAATATATCACCAAAAACAGCCCCTATGAACCCAGAATTTTCACAACCAATCACCCAAAATGAACCTAGAAAAATTCAATTAAAACCTCATTGCAAACATAACATAGGACACGAAATTCTTAGCCAAACACCATAGGAAATCAACCAAGAAAAATTCTCATAATACAACTACACATTGTGTACAACCTTGTTTCTCATAATAATGTTTTCCAAGTTATAGTACACAAACATAATACAAAATATAAAATACATAGAAATTATCTCTAAAATGTTACAGTACACAAACAGAATACATAGAAATGTTTTCCAACCTTCTTACAAAAAGACATAGAAATTATCTCTAAAATACAAAATATAACTTCAAAGTTCAAACATAATTATCATAAATCATAAATCATCAATGTCCAAATCATCATGCTCATCATCATTCCCTGGAAATCCAGGAGGAGGGCCAATAGGTTGTCCAAATGTTCCCAAATCAATTCCTTCAACCTCACTGCTATCATCTACAGATTCTATACACAAGGTTGAACAAAATAAAAAGAAAAATCATAATAATGTTTACACAAGCTTAAAAAAATAAAAGAAAAATCAATATAGGTTATTATATTTTTTTACATATAAACTAACCTTCAATATTAGAAGAAGGCCCTACACTTGCTGGATATGCACCCTCTTCATAAATTGCATTCTCCAACTCTTCATAATTAAGATATGGGTCTTCCTCTTCCACAAATACCCAAAAATCAGTTTTGTCGATACTTGCATAATCAATGGGGTCAAAATTAAACTTTTTGTTGTAAAGCCTGCATCATAAAATGTCATGCTCATTATTGGAATTTGAACATAATTAGTAACTAACAATTACATTATATGAATGACTTTTTAAAAATTAATATAATGACAAGATATAGCATTTAGTTACCTATGTTTCAATCGCAAGTTATGATGAACAAACACAAGATCATTGAGCCTTTGATGCTCCAATCTATTTCTCCTCTTAGAGTGTATTTGATCAAATAAACTCCAACAACGCTCACATCCAGAAGAAGCGGAAGTTTGGCTAAGGATTCTAATTGCCAATTTTTGCAAGTTTGGAGCATCAGCACCCCACAACTTCCACCATTCATCTAATTTTCATAACACAACATAATCTAATATTAATTAACATAAACATATAGTCCAAGACTAGATTCTCAACATATAGTATTAAAGTAATTAGATTCCCAACTACATTACTTGAATGCACACTATATCGTTAAATAAACATATGGTATTAAAGTAAACTAATTGCTTCTCACCTGGATGAGTGGTTGTGCTTGTTGACAATGCAAGATCTCTATCAAAGCTCCCAATACGGTCTCGAAAATATTGGGTTTCCTTAATTACCTTCTCTTTGTCACCATCATATTTTGTCCCAATATAGTCCAAAACAGCCATATGTACTGCTGGTTTCCGGCAAAAATTCTCGTCATCATATTGAAAAGCGGGATTTAACCAATATGCAGCAGCATGAAGATCTTTACGCAAATGTTTGTCCCAACGGTTTTTTATAATTGAGGTGTATGGCTTGTACAAGTGCTTCTTCATTCGGAAGATCTTCTTGATTCCCAACCGTGCTCTATGCATGCCCTCATACACATATCCTATTGTAGGCATTTGATCAGAATCAACAATCCGTAACAAACGAATGAGCGGCGATGAAATCTTGACAAGAACATTAATATCATCCCAAAAAGAATTATCTAAAATGATAGAAACTACTTCTTTTGCCTTTGACTCTCTTGCCAATCTATTGTCCATAAAGAACTTGCTAGTCACTAAGGCTTGCAAGTCATGCTTATGCACATGAAGACTTTCAAATGAAAGAAAAGTAGTAGCAAATCTTGTTGCTCCTACACGTACAATATCTGTCCAACCAGGTCTCTTCCTCAACCAAGCAATCAAAGCTACATGATTATAAATAAAAACTGTAACTTTGGATGCACGTTTTTTAAGTCTCTCCACATGAGGCATGTCTCTCATATCCTGCAACACAAGATTCAGGCAATGTGCTGCGCAAGGAGACCAACTAATGGTTTTATACTTTTCACACAACAATTTACCAGCAGATACATAATTGGAAGCATTGTCGGTAACCATGTGAACTATGTTTTTTGGACCAACCCATGTAACTACTTCATCAAATAGTTTATATAAGTTTCTAGTACTCTTCACAATATCTGAGGCATCAACTGATTTTATAAATACCATTCCCCTAGGACAATAAACAAGGAAATTAATCAATGACCTATGTCTAGTATCTGTCCAACCATTAGCCATAAGTGTACATCCAACTTCTGCCCAATGCCTACATTGTGACTCAACCAACAACTGAACTTCTTTCTTTTGATCCCTCAACAAAGGGACCCATACAGCATGATAAGATGGACCTTTGTAGCCAGGACCAGCAGCAGCTACGGCATCAATCATCTTTTGGTAGTACACTGAATTGACTACATTAAAAGGTATGCAATTGTCATACAAAAACCTTGCAATAGCCATATCAGCTTGCCTCACCCTTTCTTTACTTTGGAACACACTTTTAAGACCAGGTTAAGCTCCTGGAGTAGTTCTTGGAGCAAAATAATTATCCACCGGATTTGTACCCTTTCTTTTACCTAAAACAAGTTTTTTAGGCAACCCACTACTATACACCTCTTGAACATCTTCATCTTCTTGTATATCACTATTTGTGGAAGGCACACTAAACATTTCTTCTTGACGCTGTTTTTCAGCTTTTTTCTTCAACTCAAACTCCTTCACATATTCCAACATTTGGTATCTCACATCATGAGAAACCTTTTTACATGATCCAATATCACCTTTTATCCCCGCAAGGTTTTTTTTTCATCCTATTAATACCCCCACCTTTATATGTTTGCCTATAATACATACATGTGAAAGTATTTCATCCCTTCTCATCCGCCCCAAGGCTAAAATGTTCCCAAGCCGGATCAACCTTTTCCCTTACTCTAGAGCTAGACTCCATTACATTGGAATCAACTTCATGTGATGGAGTAGACCCGGTCTTTGTTTCCATTTTAATCTAAAAGACTAAACAACCAATCAAACACGCATAGACCCATCAATTTTTGAAATACAAATAGTCAAAGAATCACAACTTCATACACAAATTCAAATTAACAAACTAATATACACAAAGTCATAGAGCCAAAGAATCACAAATTGATCTATAGGTGCTGATATAGAGAGAATCATAAACTTCAAGCACCTAAAAAATATTAATGTTATTTTGTAGGGCCTAAAATATTGTAAAAGGTAAAACCACTGCCTTCAAGCAGCAGATAACACATAGGATGCTATGCCATTATTCTACAGCTACAACATCACAAACTATGACAGCAAAATGGGGATAGGAAAGGAATGCCACTATGGAAATATAGAGAGGTTCCAGAATGCTGAGGTAGTTCTGTTCAGTATGAAATTGGCTATATATGCATAATTGATCAATCAAGTGAATCATATACACCAGCAAAAAAATAAAAATAAATATATTACAGCCACTCATCATGGAAGCCAATCATCCAAATCTGAAAACAGAGATTTATATATATTTATATTACAGCCAATCATCGTGGAAGCCAATCATCCAATTGCTAGTAGTGTATTCACTTACATCAATGATTATATTAAATTTTCAGTAGGTAATTTAAATAACTATGCATATGACGTGTTTGAACTTTGATTGCTTAAATTTTCAGAATGACACCTTATTGCAAATTAGCACTTGGGTCATCTCAAGTCCATTCATACACGATATGGTCAAGTTTGTTGTTCAAAATAAACCATATCTTCCAAATCAACAATGCTTTCAGCAAAAGAAAAAATAAACAATCATCATCCACAATCATCCACATTTTCAATTGACCTAAATCATCCATAATCAACTTGCAAAAATTAACAAAGAAAAAACAGATTAGGGGTAATAAAGTACCAAACGACGGCGACGACGACAAGGCACAGAGTGAGCTGCGACGGCAATGAGGGAGAGAGGCAGAGATGAGTGTGAGTGAGTGAGCTGCGATATGGGCTGACTATGATCTGGGCTGAGCTGCGACGGCGAGAGAGTGATTGAGACTTTGAGATAGAACAAAGGTGGAACGACGGCGATCTGGGCTGAGCCAGAACGGTGGTGGAACAAGGGTGGAACGGCGGTAGGATTTAGGGTGGAATGACGGCGATCTGGGCTGAGCCAAAAGAAGGGTGGAACGGCGGTAGGATTTATGGTGGAACGACGGCGACGAGGGATAGAGGCAGAGACGAGAGAGTGAATGAGAGAAGTGAGGGTTTCGTGTGATTGAGAGAGTGAGGGTTTTGGAGTGTTCTTGAGAGAGGGTTAAAAAAAAAAAAGGTTGAACGACGCCGTATAGGAGGGAAAAAAAAAAAAGGCTGGAACGACGTCGTTTTAAGGCAGAAGTAATGCAACCGTTCAAACCGTTTGAACTGCCCACGGTTCACAGAACCGTACGGTCGGACCGCGGTTCAAACAGGTTCATGCTTTTTTTGCATGGAACGGTTCCTTACCTTAAATGGACCGTGAAATTGAACGGTTCCCAGGTTTTCCGGTCGGACCGTACGGTCCGGTCCGGGTTTAACAACCTTGGTCTTAAAAGGCTCACCCACCTTATTAGCAAAGTAGGACAAGCCTACTGCCTACATACAAGAGATCCTTTAAATGGTTTTCTTTTTCTCTATACCAAGTATAAGTGAGATATTCTTGCTAATAATTCAAGTTATCAACATCTATTGGTACTTGGAATTATATATATAAGACAATCATACGCTAATTTTTAATTAATTTTAGGGTTTAATAGAAATAGAAAAATTAGACAACTTCAATTTACCGTGCTATGCACCTACGTTGGAGGAAGTAAAGAAGGTAATCAAGATTGAAGGTGATGGGAATATGTATGAAATTCCCAGACCTGTGAGTAACGAGTTCTTAGATCCACTAATCTTCTCAAGTATTACCAGTTTATCTTCAACAAGGTAACGGATAAAGTGGTATCTCATTTGTATATGCTTCAACTTTGAATGAAAAGTCGAATTTTTAGTAAGAAAAATTACACTCTGACTATTAATGTGTAGAATGCCCAACTCCTGCTTCTTATCCAATTCATCCAAGAAGCTATGTAACCAAATCATCTCCTTTCCAGCTTCAGTTGTTACAATATACTTAGCTTTTGTAGTAGACAAAGCAACAGTCTTTCGTAGATTTAAAGCCCAAAATATAGTTGTACCACTCAGAGTGAATACAAACCTAGTAGTACTCTTTCTACTATCAATATCACCTGCTAAATCAGCATCTACATAACCTTACAGTTTCAAACTTGCACTTGTGAAGCAAAGACATGTATCTGTTGAGTCTCTCAGATACCTCAGAATCCACTTGACTACCTCCCAATGTTGCTTTCCTGGCCTACTCATGTATCTTCTAACAACTCCCACTTCATGTGCAATGTCTGGCCTTGTACACACCATAGCATATATCAAGCTGCCAATAGTTGAGGCATAGGGCACCTTACTCATATGATACATTTCTTCTTTTGTCTTTGGTGACTGTTCTTTACTTAGTCTGAAATGACTACCCAAGGGTGTGCTCACTGGTTTAGTTTCATTCAAGTTGCACTTGCTGAGAATCTTCTTCAAATATTCTACTTGTGAAAGCTTCAACGTACCATTAGCCTTGTATTTAATGATTCTCATACCGAGGATTTGTTTTGTAGCTCCCAAATCCTTCATTACAAACTATTTTGACAATTGCTCATTCAGATTATTAATCTCCTCAATGCTAGACCCTGCAATGAGCATATCATCCACATACAACAGTAAAATGATATAAGAATTATCAAAGAACTTAACATAGCAACAGTGATCAACTTTACATTTCTTGAACCCAGTTCTATTCATAAAACTATCAAATTTCTTGTACCATTGTCTTGGAGCTTGTTTTAGGCCATACAAGCTCTTTCTTAGTTTGCAGACCAGACTCTCTTGTCCCTGAACAATAAACCCTTCTGGCCGACTCATGTAAATGTCTTCCTCCAAGTCACCATGAAGGAATGCTGTCTTCGTATCTAATTGCTCAAGATGTAGATCTTCTATAACCACCATTCCCAGTTGCAGTCTGATTGTTGACATCTTCACAATTGGAGAAAATATTTCTGAGTAGTCAATGCCTTCTTCTGCTGGAACCCTTTGACAACTAATTTGACCTTGTAGCGTTTGCTACTATCATGCTCATTCTTTATTCTTTATACCCACTTGTTGTTCAAAGCCTTCTTTCCTTTTGGCAATTCAGTCAATTCCCATGTCTGATTCCCCAACAAAGAATCCATCTCATCCTTCATGGCTAACTCCTACTTGTTTGAATTTTTATCTCGCAAGGCTTTATGATAACACTTTGGCTCACCACCATCAATCAATAAGAGATAATTTAAAGCGGGTGAATAACACTGTGGAGGTCTAATGATCCTGGAAGATTTATGAACTTCAGCTACAGGTGTACTTTGATCTATTTGTGAATTTACATTCTCCTTATCTTCTTCACCCCTTTTCTAGATAGTATTTTCAGTCAATTCATCTAAGTTGACAAACTCATATTTCTTTTGATCTATCTCTGTAACATTCGGTACTACAGTTGATCTGTCCTTATACATAACCTATTCATTAAATATTACATTTCTACTTCTGATGATTTTTCTGTTTTGTTCATCCCAAAACCAATAGCCAAATTTCTCAACACCATAGCCAATAAAAAAAACAACTTTTAGACTTTGCATCAAGTTTACTTTAAGCATCAGAATCAATATGAACATAAGAAATACAATCAAAAACTTTTAAATGGGAAAAATTTACCACTCCAAATCTCTTCAGGAATTCTAAACTCCATGGGAATTGATGGTCCTCGATTTATTAGGTAAGATGCAGTATTAACAGCATCAGCCCAAAAAGTTTTTGGTAATCCAGAATGTAACCTTATACTCCTAGCACGCTCATTGAGAGTTCTATTCATGCGCTTAGCCACTCCATTCTGCTATGATGTCCCAAGAATGGTCTTCTCCATCCTAATTTCATGTGCAACACAATATTCATTGAACCCTCCATCTATGTACTTGCTTCCATTGTCTGACCTCAGACATTTTACTTTCAAATTTATTTCTGTCTCAACTATGGCCTTCCACTTCTTAAAAGTATCAAATACATCAGATTTATTTTTCAAAAAATAAACTCATACCTTTCTGCTTGAGTCATCAATGAAAGTAATGTAGTACCTTTGTTAGATTCTAAAATTTAGTACAATTGGCAAATCATGAACACAAACTTGTCTAGATATAAATCTTAGAGTCTAGAGGTAATATTAGACAATGCTCAAGGTGATACAAGTCAAGATCCAAGAACAAGCAAACTGCATAAAAGAGAATTCAAAATTTTCCTAGTTTAATCAATCGAAGAATAGGCTCGATCGATCAAAATACGAATCTGCAGAATTTTCAGATCTACTTCTCCTAGTATATAAACGAAACCCTACGCACGTTTTTATAAGAGTTTTTTTAGAGAGATTAAAGTGCATCTTGTGTCTCTTTTGTATCTAGGGTTTTATACCCAAAAAGCTCTCTCGTGTCTTCTACCAATGTTATTCCTTGAAGAATCTCAATATCCGGTGTTGTAAAAGATGTTGCCTTCTCTAGTCAATAAAGGTGTTGATGATCTAAATCTTCAAGGGTGGTTTTGGAGTCATAAACAGGAGAGTTTGTATTTTTTTATCATAAGTGTGGGTACTTGTGTTGCAAATGCCTAATAGAGAAGGAGTCCGTAGATTCAGAGCTTGCACGTGGTCGTGTCAATAAGTTCTACGTACGGTAGCAATAGGATGTTAGTGGTCTAAGTCTTATTGTAAACTTCGATTCTCTATATTGGATTTGCTTTTTACCTTGAGGATAGCTAGGTTAAATTTTTATCAGGTTTTTTATCGGTTTGGTTTTCCTAAGTCATCATATCATTGTGTGATTTACTTTTCCGCTATGATATGATTGTTTTGTTTTAACCTAGATCTAAATAATAAACCTAAGTATTCACTTGGTTAATTAATTAGATTAAACAATCTAGTTTACAGAAGTCTAAAACCTAACAACCTTGAACCTCCAAGGGATGTAACTGGAGATGGCCCCTATAAATCAGTGTGTACTAACTCCAATTTTTCAACCTTCAGTGTCTTGCCAGTTTTCAAGAACCTCACCATTTTCTGATTTCCTAAGATGCAGCTTTCACATATGTCAAAATTAATAGACTTCAATTCTGGTAGTTTCCCTTTTGACAGTAGCATCTTCATTCCTTTCTCACTCATGTGACCGAATCTGCGGTGCCATAGACTTGCATCAATACTTGCTTCAGCAATTGCAATTGTGTCCCTTAGACTTAAAGTCATATACAGAGTATCAGTTTTCCTTCCATGAGCCAATACCATGGCTCCCCTTGTAAGCTTCCAGGCACCACCAATAAATAGTATTGCATGCCCTTCATCATCAAGTTGTCCTACAGAAATCAAATTCTTTCTTAGGTCAGGAATATGTCAAACTTTTTGCAAGACAGACCCATTGGGAAATATAATCTGGACGTCTCCCATACCCACAATATCCAAGGCTTCTCCATCAGCCAAATACACCTTACCAAAATCACCTTCAACATAGTTCTATATGATTTCTTGGTACGGAGTGGTATGAAACAAAGCTCCTGAGTCCAAAACCCAATAATCAAGTGGACTACCTACAACAAGAAGCAACGCATCTTGTACCTCATTTGTTACAGCATTGGCAGAATCATCATCATTCTTCTTCTTAGGGCTTTTGCAGTGCCTCTTAAAGTGGCTAGCTTTGCCACAGTTCCAACACTACACCTGTTGGCTAGATCTAGATTTACTTCTGTTCTGATTGGAATGGATTTTGATCTACCTTGATTTGAATTTTTGTCATTACCTCTACCTCTTGTCTCAAGGTTTAGGGCAGAATTAGACCCTGAGATTTCACCTACATCTCTTTTGCGAATCTCCTCAGTCAAAACTAGATCATGTATGTCATTATACTTCAACTTTTCTTTTCTAGTAGAATTGCTCACTGCCATTCTCATAGCCTCCCAACTGTTTGGCAACAAAGCCAAAACGATCAGTGCACGGATCTCATCATCAAAATCAATTTCTACATGAGATAGTTGATTTGTGATGGTATTAAATTCATTCAGATGTTGTGCTATTGATGCATTCTCTGCCATCTTCAAATTGAATAGTTTTTTCATCAGATGCATCTTGTTGTTTACTGACGGCGTTTCATACATAGCAGACAAAGCCTTCATCAAATTTGCCGTGGTCTTCTCCTTCATGACATTGTGTGCAACAGACCTTGACAGAGTTAATCTAATAACTCCCAGTACCTGTCTGTCAAGAAGAGTCCATTCATCATCTTTCATAGTTGCAGGTTTCTCCCCTAAAAGCGGCAAGTGCAACTTCTTCACATAGAGATAGTTCTCGATTTGCATCCTCCAGAATCCAAAGTCTGTGCCATCAAATTTTGTTATTCCAGATGTCTTTCCTGTTTCCTTTGCCATTGCTCCCACTCAAACTTAACCTTAGGCTCTAATACCAATTGATGGGAATATATACAAAATTCCCAGACCTGTGAGATGCCAAAATAGAGTAAAAATATACGCCAAAGAAAAATAATCACACACAAGACAGTATTTACGTGATTCAGCAATTTGCCTATGTCCATGAAGTTGCAAGTATTTCACTATTCTCATAATCCAAATCAAACACAATTAGGCTCTACAAAGCCCAAAAGAAGAATCTTTCACTTTGCATAAATTTGAAGTTTTGGAAATGGATTGGGACTCTAATATAAAGAAAGTAAACATTGGTCTCGATAAGCAAGGAAGGGCCACGATGATAGCCACCAGCATTAGGGCCGTGATGGAACCAATTTTGTCAAGCCAGTTTGGTGAAGAAGCCATGGACAACTTGTTTTAAAGGTTCAAAGCTGTTGTACTTGATCACATGGAGGCAGAGAAATGTGAGTACATCAACTTGGTCATCTCCACAACAAAAAAGGGCTGAGTTATAAGGTTAACGTGAAAGTGGAGCACATAATTAATACTGTCAATTTATGTGTCAGTCATAGACGTAAGTATAATTTAGTTCTTTCTCAAAAAAAAAGTATAATTTAGTTTGTGTGTGTGAGTGTCTTATTACTTATATTAATTTCCTGTGAAACTTATTTAGACTTTCGTGCAAGGTAGTCGATACCGTACCGGTATATATACTGGTATCGAAACACCAACGTTTCGTACCGGTTTAAATACTAGCTGTATCAGCCATACTGACCAATTTCGGGCAATACCGGCTGATAAAAAAAAAAAAAGCCTCTTTTTTTTTCTTTTTCTTTTTTAAAGTTTTGTAATTTTTGAATTTTTGTAAGGGCCAAATAATAACTTATTTGTATTAACTTATTAGTATTATTTGTTTTCTTAGTATGCAATAAACCATAAGCTTTCTATTATATAAATATATATATATATATATATATATATATATATTTTTTTTTTCTCTTTTAATTGATACTAAAGTCTAAAACCATCAATAATTTGTTTTAAATTGAGGTAATGTTTTATGGTAAACTTTTATATTTATTATAATACACACACACACACACACACACACACACACACACACACACATATATATATATATATATATATAAATATAAAAAATAACGGTAAACCCGAAATAGTATACCGGTATTGACCGGTACCGAAATATATCATTCCACTGGTCAAATCGGTATAACCTCCGGTACGAGATTGACTCCCTTGCTTTTGTGTGACATTTAGCCATATAAAGTTTTGTTTGTAATTAATAGTTACAACCTAGTTATCTATATTTTAGAAGTTGAGTTTTGATCGTAGGTTTTTTATTGGAAATTTTTAAATATTTAATGCAAGTATTGATTGGCCATGCTTTGTGTTTGTCAATAAATATCAACAGGTTTGTAACCCATGCAAGACTAACAAATTTGTTTTTGCCTTTAACAATTGAAGAAGAAAATCTTGAAATTGATATATGAAAATTCATTAGTGCGATGATTAGTGGTTGCACCTCCTAATTATGGGTAATTATTGAGTACTCTCAAAGTACCATAAATGCATACTCTCTCCTCTCACATAATTGTGTGTTTCACTAATTAAATTCATGGTGAGACCTACAATTCATGTGAAAGGAGGGAATATGCATTTATGGTACTCACATAATTTTCCCCTAATTATTATTGTAAAATTTGATAATGCCTTCAATTAATTACAAAAGTGATCTTAAAAGTTAATTTTTTACCATATATAGTTGTGTAATATGGTTGAATTTAAATTAGTGGGTGCACCTTCTACTTATTATTGTAAAATTTGATAATGCCTTCAATTATAAAAGTGATCTTGAATTTATTTTTTTACCATATATAGTTGTGTAGTATGGTTGAATTTAATTTTAAAAAAAAATTTTGGTTGCTTGTAGTGATTTTGCTATATAATTTAGTATGTAAGGACCCGATTTGAGTTCCTAGCCCAACACGTGAATAAACTTAGACCCAAGAAGCCCAAAACAATAAATTTGTAGAAGAATAAGTTGGAAAACTAGGCTTTAGTTGGGTCAAACAACAAGCTAGATAAGCTTGATAACAAAAAGATAAAAATGGACAACTGTAAAATGAAGAAAGAACGTCCTCGGCGAAATCCGAGGACAATGGTGCTTATATAATGCTCTTAGATAACGTTACAAGTTTGATTGTGGATTGCTACAATCTCTCTTCTCTCAATTTTTCGATCTTTCAATCTTGTTTCCTCTTTCTTCTTTTATACTCCTCTTCCTTTTCATCTCCACCTTCCACCTGTATGCTAGATGGTTAGGGCTGATACTTATCCCATCAGCACTTCTCATAAGTCCTCATGTAGTAGCTGTAAGGCTGAAATACACTGTTTAGGTATCACTTTTACATTAATGTAGCTAGAGGATAGCTGCAGTCCATTTAATGCAGAGGTAGCAGCTTTCTCCTCAGATATTTTGGGGCTCATCCGTATCTTATATCTCTGCAATGCTTGTCCGCCCCAACTGAATTTCAGGGATTGTCATCCTTGTTGTCAAACCATCTTCCAGGACCTCGACCAAGTCCGGCTGAGGAAGTTTTCATCCTTGGCACACTCTCCGGAGCTATTATGACCAAACCCCACCTTTTATTTATTAGCGCAATCTCCTCTGGCAAAAACTTCTCCTCCTCGGGCAGATCCTCGTTCTCGGCTTGGGCCACAGGCCCAATATATGGATAAATAATGAACTTCTAGGCCCAAGGGCCCTACACAATATATATATGATAATTTAGTCTCAACCCCCAAACAAAAATTTCTGGCTCCGCCCTAGCATGTGAGTATGGGCTATACTGCAACAACCTCTTATGGTGAATTTGCTTTTTGAGGTTTTGAATTTGGAGTGTTTTCACCTTGATATATGTTTCTATAAGGTTTTCACTTTCTGAACAAATATTTGTCTCTATCAGTGTGTTTGTGTTTTAATTATGCTCTAGACTATCTCGTTGGTAATTAAACGATACTTTATTTGTGATTTGAATTGGATTCTAGTTAATTTCCTTGGTTAATAATTGAATCCATTAATTCCTCCAAAAAAAAGAAATTAATTGAATCCATTAGCTAAGAATTGGTAGTTTAGTCGCTGGGGGTCTAAATTTGCAATTTCAGGTCAGAACAACTTTTTTAAGAAAACTAGAACATGACTAAACTCACTTGTTGCAAACATAGAGAGTGATGTGCACTAAAATGTTAGTATTCAGCTTTGAAACTAAGTAAAAAAATAATCAAAATCACATATACAAGTCCCCCTTTGGTATTCAGCTTCGAACTGCACTTTTTCAAAGTTCGACTTTTTAAAATTGCATTTTGTTTAAGTGCAACTTTTTTTCAACAACACATTTTTTTAAAAAACTGAAAAAAAAAGAAAAAAAAAAAGAAAAAAAAAAGAAGAAGTTATATACCATATTGAGCAATTAATTAAGATAGCAATAACCTCGAAACAATAGGTCAAAATATATTGATACTGAAATAAGTTATTTTAATAAACAAACTAAAACGATGATAACCAAAACAGAATTGACAACTTTGATCAAAACTATTATTTAATTCGGGATTTGACCTTTGGTGACATTACTTTTTAGAAGAAAATAGAACATGACTAACATAAAGTTCACATATTGCTAACTTAGAGAGGCATTTGAACTAAAAGGTTGCTTTACAACCAATGATAGGAATACTTCAAGAAATAAGACGAAAGCAATAAGAATAACAGATTTTAATCTGAGTTTGTTTGGTAAAAAAAAAAAAAAACCCTGCATTAGGGGTTTGCTACTTCAAAAACTGTAAATCAAGGGAAAAATATTTTGTTGTCAATGAAAAATATGCCCAATACAACGGAGAGGAGAACATTTTTGACCATTTACATACTAAACAAATCACTACAAATAAACTTTACACAAGAAAGGTTTTCTGCCTCTTTCCTTCTTTCTTTCTTTCTTTTTTTTTTTTTCTTTTTTTTTTTTTTTTTTTTTGGTGTGTTTGGTACAATAAAAACAGTAAGTCAATAGAAAATGTTTTTTTTTTTGGTAACGTTACATACTCACGATTACTTATAAAAGATATACAAAAAAAAAAAAAAAAAAAAAAAACCTTAAAAAAATTTCAATGATAACTTTCTATCTCTCTCTCTTCTCTCTAATTAAAACCATTTTTTTTAATACAAAATAGAATTTCTACTCTAACTTAATCTAAGTGTATATGTGTGTAAAACTATTTCTTGAAAATTTGAACCCCGGCCTTTTTGGTAACGTTACATACTCACGATTACTTATAAAAGATATACACAAAAAAAAAAAAAAAAAAAAAAAAAAAAAAAAAAACCTTAAAAAACTTTCAATGATAACTTTTCTATCTCTCTCTCTCTCTAATTAAAACCATTTTTTTTAATACAAAATAGAATTTCTACTCTAACTTAATCTAAGTATATATGTGTGTAAAACTATTTCTTGAAAACTTAAACTCCGGCCTTTGCCCCTACAACTCACAAGCACTTATACTTGTGGAATGACCACCGCACTAAGAGTGCGCGGTGGTTTTTAAAACCATTCGTTGATTACTACTAATTGACTCTTGACTTATCATTCACTTAATCCATATTTGAATTTTTTGTCAAACTAGTTGCTCACTTACTATAATTTTCAAGTATATTCTAAATTTGAGATTTATTTTCACATTTGAGGCTCAAAATAACCCAAAAATATAAAATATTTTTCTATTTAGGGTTTAGCTTTGGTAAATGAAAGTTTTTTTTTTTTTTTTTATATTTTTTATTCTCATGTAAGTACGTGGATTTATAACAAATATTAACGATTTTCCATACAAGTCAACTAAGAAAAAAAGGTTTTTTTATTTTATTTTATTTTTAACTCATTTTCAATGTCACAACTAAACACATAAATAGGAGTAGTTTTCCAAAATTAACATTTGTTATCGAAATAAATGGAATCTTAATGAAAATTAAAGCAAATTAGCAAAAGACAATAAAAAGAGGATGAAAAACTGTCCCTTTTTTTTATTATTATCATCAAATAACAATAAATTTAAATACACAACAGATTTCCCAATACTTTTCATAACTATTGAGATAGCAACTTGTGATTGGTGTACGATAATTATGTTAGTAGAATGGTCTCTTCAAAAAGGATGTTGCGGCTAACAATCACAATTTGTTACCTCAACAAATTATGAAAAAAGATATAAAAATTTGTTGCGTATGTATAGCACACTTGTTACTCTAGAGAGCAATGGTGCATTCCTTTGGAAGGGAAGGGAATCTTTTATGATCTGTACAGTAGTCATAATACATGTAGTACTTCCTAACCCATATGAGCATCTTTCTTTGCCTGGGATTTAGCTGACTGAATCTTGGATTGTTCCACCAATTAGAAGGGCTATTTGCCCTGCAAAAACCTGCATTTCCTCTCCAGAAACAAGCGTCGACCTTGTAGTTTCTGAAGGAAGCTATGAATGGGGCCTTTGACCAATCAATTTTGTCTTTGCCACCTCTTGTTGCCCAACCTTCACCATTCCAAATGCTGGCTACAAGGTTCATAGGCTTCCACTGAGGATATTGAACTCCCTTGTCTGCAAGGTTTCTGTAAACTCTTATGGGGATCCCATCCACCATGAACCTACAAGGGGTAAAAAATTGTAAAAAAAACCAATAATAATAATAATAACCTAAGGGGAAAAAATGGTCACTTGCAACGTGCTAGATATATTAGGCATATGAACAACAATCATACTTTCATAACTTCAGGGTTTTTCTTTTTTCCCTCTACAACTTAATTTAATTACTTGGTTTCCTAAAAAAAAAAAATTAATTAATTACTTGGTTTGATGAAATAACTACACCTAATAAGAAATTTTAGCCCAAAAAAAAAAATTTTCCATTTGTTAGTTTTCTGGTGAGGTTTAAGACTAAAAAATAAAATCTTTTTTTTTGGAAGAAGAAAAAGGTAAAAACCTTTTGACGTAAGTTGATTAAGTATAAATGAAGTGCAATACTTGAGGTAATATTCGATAAAGTGGCATACATAATTAGGTATATATTCCACAAGATTGAATAAGTATGGAAGTCCTTTGTTGGATCAAACCACAAGTGAATCCTCTGTTCCCGATTTCCGCTTCCATCAGAAAAAATATTTGTTTGCAGACCATATGGCTTCCCGATTACATTGCCAAGGAATTCAAAATCTACTTCGTCACGATTATTACTATCGCCCGACTTCAGCTGCAATGCATTGCATTGCCAAAAAAAAACCATTATTTATAAGCAATAATACAAGAAGAAAACAAGGGAGATGAAGAAAATATATGCTTACATAGAAGGCCACAACAGTGCCTGCAGAACGACCAGGTACTAGTTTGATTTGCATGTCGAATTGTCCAAATAAAAGCTTCACCTTCGAAGTGAAACCACAACCTAGAAGAAACGCAAGAGTGAAATTAAGAGAAAAACATTGAAAGGATTTGAAAGTTCAATGTGTTTAATATATTTTCCAAGTACCTGAATCATGGTCAAGCGACAAGGTTCTAAATCGGCCATTGGGAGAAGTATAAACATGGTTAGGGGAATATTCTATAATGAAATCCTGGTTATAGTTCCCTGAAAAAAGAGTTGCAACTGAAATTTTAATCAAGTTTAAGGTAACAAGGGCAATAAAGAGGATTTGTCTGTGACAATTCTTCATGGTGATTTTGATTTTTTAATATAAATTGTGCTATGAGAATGGTAAGAATATGGTGGGATAAGCTATATATATAGGTCATGCGTGGGAGGAGAGTGCAAATATGAATTTTAGAGAGGAAGGTCAAATTAAACCACCCTTAAGACACACAATTGACTTAATTTTGTTAACCTAAATCATTGGATAAGCACAAACTTCATGTTGTAACGGCTAGAAGAACATATCTTGAGTCAACCTTGAAAATTTTGGTAACTCTTTAAAGGAGATACCAGAACATCCCTGCATGCAATTATGTTAGGACACTTCCTGCAATATAAATGGTGGACTTAATCACAAGAGTAGCACCTCAATTAAAATTATATCTCATCAACCCATAGAATTTAATGTCTAATAAATTTAAATATTCTTCATCTTAATTATATTTTTAGATACTTAAGGTTTGTTTGGGATCTGCTTATTTTGTTGAAATTGAAAATTTTTTGTTAAAAGTACTGTAGATAAAGGTAAAAGTTAACTGAAATAATATAGTGAAACCCATAAATAATAGCAAAAATAAGCTGGTTTTTTAATTTTTGCTAAACACACACTCAATGAAAATTAAGATTTTTATTAACTTTTAGTCTTGGAATTTTTTTTTTTCTCCTTTCTAAAATATAACTTAGATACTTAGGTAAATGGCTTTAAACTCTTTTTTTTTTTTTTGACCTTATGGCCTTATATAGTTACCAACCCCAAATCAACCTTGCAATGTCTAACCTTAACCTCAAACACTATTGGGCATTGCCGGGAATCATTGAGAACTATTGCGCCTTACCGAATCAACCCACACATTTTAAGTTGAATTTTCTAGATTGAGTGCTGCAATGGTTTTAAGGACCTTGGAGACAAATTAAAGCGGGTTTGGTTTTTGTATAAGTGGTTGTGTGTACTTGGAGTAAGTGGGAATTTATACACTAATCCCATTTGCTTTTTCTATATTCATTGATGAACATGAACCTACTCGTTAAATTCTAATATGTATTATTGAGATTCTCTTTATAGATTCTCGTTGATGCTTATGGTCCCTAATCTCATATTACTTTCCTATAATAGATTTGTAAATTCCATGAAATAATCATTTAGGTTGCGTTTGGATTGGGCGTTTTCTGCCCAATCCTGCGTTTGCGTTTTTCCAAAACGTTTTTGTTTTTTTTTCACGCGTTTTGGGTGTTGCGGCTACTGTTCATGCACTGTTCAATGAACAGTAGCCGCAAACTTTGACTTTTCAAATTTTTTGGACCAATCACAGCACATCGTGTACTGTTCACGGACCCACAAATTTCACTTTTCAGCAACTTTTTCATTAAAAATGGGTCCCACGATACTATTCACACATTTAAAAATTATTTCGCTACAGTGTTTTTCAGTTTTCAGCTGTATCCAAACAGACCTTAGTCTATAATATGTTATACAATGTGCAAGATTAAAGTGTGATGATGTAACTCAAAGAAGACATTTTATCAGAGTTTTGACAGCCTTTAGATTGAATATCGATCGATCAAACATTAGGTTTCGAAAACATTCGAGCGCATCTCAATTGATGAGAAGAGGATTTTTTATCGTTATTTAATAGTAGTTTCATCAATCAAAAATCGTGAACAGAAACTAAGTATTTTAACTAAAGTTAATTGGTTGCCTTGGTTTTCATACCTTACTTGCATAACATCTATAAAGCACATTATAAATTTGAATTCATGAGGATTAGAGAGACTACAGTCATGCACCTTACAAAGAAATATTCTAAACCTAGCTAATTTGTTCAATCCATGAGTTCAGAAAGACAACATTGATAACGAGGTTGCTCCCATACCGATGATCAAGATTGAAAACAGAGTCTATCAACCTAGTGCATCATTGAGGTGATCAAATCTTCAAAGAGGGTTCTTGGATTTGCTTAGAGGTTCTGGTTATAAGCACTGATGGTCCGTTTGTGAAGGATCCAAATACAAAGGGATCAGACCTTCTGAAAATGATGGGTCCCGTTAGTAAGTTCATTTACTAGTTGTAATGTCTAGGATAAGTGTCTTTAACTAGATTGTAACTTCTATTAATTAATATAATTGATTTCCTTGTTTGTGGTGCATTGCCCAACGAGTGCATTTTCTTTGGGAGTTATTTTCTATTGGTTTTTCACTTTGTTACCAATTTTATGTATCATCGATTGTTTCTTCCTTTACCTATTTGGTACTTGTGTGGTTGTGACTATTAAGCTTGTGATCACATAATTAGCATAATTTGTATATAATTGATTACTCACAGCGTAATCAATTGGGATTGGGGGTCAAAACTTGTATTTTCAAGGATTATATAATTAGTGATGTGGAGGTTGGGGTGCTGTGGTTAGATGTTGTGATATAATGGGTTGATGATTGTTTATTTTTCAATGACCCTACTCGTGGGAACAATTTGTGGATGTGACACAGGACATGAGATCTTGAATTATTATAATTGTGACAATGTGCATATTACTTGCTATCCATATAATTTGAGCATTCATTTTTGTATATATATTTATCGTTCTCTCTTTGTTTTTCCTTAGTTTTTACGTTGTGATTTATTGAATTTATTGTCTTATTGTTTCCTTAGATTATTTGGCTATTTTCCAGATAGAATGATTTACTATGCAATTTTGATTTTGAGACTAAATTTGTTTGCTTTGCAGATTTCTTATTTTGGGTTGAATATTGACATTTTGAATTGAAATTTTTAGAAACTCCATAAAAGGGGTGCAAAGAGAGTACTTTAAGGGTGCTGGTGAAGACAATTCATGGATTAGAAGTGAAAATTGTATAGTCTAACTCATGATAGGAGAAGTTTAGAGATCTCATCATTTGCTTTTGAAATATCCTTTAATTTGCAAGTTCTTAATCAAACCCGGTGAACAATTAGAGCTTCTAAGATCATATACCTCAAGCCACATCGATCTAAAAGGTTGCTTTACTTCTAAGGATAGAGATACTTTAACAAATTGAACTTAACTATAAAACTTATTATATATATGATTATTAAGTTAGTAAATGAAATAAAGTAAAAGAATAGAAAATCTCTCCACATGAAGTAAGCTCGAAGTATGTTCATCACGTAGCTAAGCGAAGCCAATCAGCCAAGAAAAAAGCCGTGTAGGAAAGGCTGCAAATAGAAGTATGCCTTTGCCTTGGCCTCATTTTTGGTCAATACTTAGGAAGAGAACACTCCTTGGGAAGTTTGGTTTGGAATCTCTGGTTATCTTGGCAATAATCATAAATCAAGTGGTACTTTCTGACCCATTTGAAATACCTTCTCTGCGTAGATGTTAAGCTACTATACCTTTCCTTGTTCCACCAATTGGTAGAACTATCTGCCCTACAAAATCTTGCATTTCCTTTCCAAACACAGGCATCAATCTTGTAGTTCCCAAATGAAGCTAAGAAGGGGCCCTTGGACCAATCAATTTTGTCGCGGCCACCATTTGTTGCCCAGCTGTCACCATTCCATAGGCTGACTTTGATGCTCATAGGTTGCCACCTAGGAAACCCAACTCCCTTGTCTGCATGGTTTCTGTACACTCTTATGGGAATCCAATCCACCATGAACCTACGAGGAACCAAAAAAAAAAAAGGTTCTTCAAAATTGATACAACTTTTTTTCCCTTTTGTAACAAATTGAAGACCATTAATTCTCAAGCTTGCAATAACAAAACTAGAAGTTCATGTTGTGTTCACTTGTACTGTCCGGATGTTATTTACACCAACCTAAAATTTCCAAATACTTTTCACATATATGATAAAATTAGTATTTATTATCAATAAAACTAAATATATCTTCAATGATTAGTTTTCTACTAGTTTAAGTCTTTTAGAAAAATTAAAGTGCTTCTGTATTGGTATTGCCATCAAATTTCAATAAGGAGATGAAGCTAGCTCTAATATGAAAATACTGCAAAACCATGATTGTGAATCTTTGTAAACTGGCTTACACAATTTGGCGAAGGTTCCACAAGATCGAATACGTGTGGAAGTCCTTTGTTGGATCAAACCATAGATTAATCCTTTCTTCACGGTTGTCAAAGCCATCAGCAAAAACATTTGTTTGAAGGATATATGCTTTTCCATCCACATTGCCAAGGAACTCAAAATCTAGCTCGTCACGGTTAGGTTGATCAGATGTCAGCTGCAATACACAATGCCAAAGCATTCATGAAAAGCAATAATACAATAGAAGAACACAACATGTGAGAAGAAAAAGGTCACATACATAATAGGCCACGACAGTGCCAGCCGAATCACCTGGTACTAGTTTGATTTGCATGTCAATTTGTCCAAACAGAAACATCTGGTTCGAAGAAAAACCAGAACCTGGACAAAACTCAATAAACAAAAATGAGAAGCTAAAAAATTGAGAGGGAATTGCAAGTTCAACATGCACATGTATTTCTCAGGGTACCTGATTCTTGGTCAAGCTTCAAGCTTCTTGTTTGACCATCAGAAGAAGTGTTTACATGGCTAGGAGACCACATAACAAAGAAATCCTTATTGAAGTCCCCTGTAGAAACAACAGAAGCGACTGAGTTTTGAACCATTTCGAGCATAAGAAGCCCAATAAGGGCGATAATTTTGTGGTTATTGTTCATGGTTTCTGAGTTTGTATCAAATTAGTGTCAAAAAAGAAGCTATATATAGGTATTGCATTTAGGGGAGGGGGTGAAATTGTGAATAGAACAAAGGAAAGTTTTTGTTTAAGCAAGAATATCTTTAGAGGGAAGCAAAGGAATGTTTGGCAGTTACATATTAAATAATTAGCTTCTCGTTAGTGTTCTCATTACAATGAGACTAACATTGTAAACATTGTTGATCAAGTTATTTTGGATGACAAAGAATATCTTAGTCAGCTTAATTTTGCTTTTCGAATTATAATTGTACAAGTTTTCTTACTTCCTTTAAGTACCATGCAGAATATTTTTCTTCTCTTGTACTTACCATAATTCATATAAAATGCAATTGAGGCACTAGCTTTAACCCTACCCATCAACCAATTAAGTGTTTAATTCACACCAACTTTGTTGTTTAGCTTTTAGTTTATTTTGTTTTTATACAATTTTTTAAACCATCACTTATCAAATTTAATACAAGCATATTGTAATACTTTCAGAAAAAGGTAATCATTAAAAAGTTAAAATAAACTGATGCCAAACAGATGCTAAAAGACATAATCAAATCGTCTCAAAAATTTGCTCTCCATTAATGCTATGTTCACGTGAGGAGATTTATAATTATAGATAGTGGTTTTAATCAAAACAATGGCCCGTTTGGTAGTGTTATTCTAGTAACGTTGTTTGTATTTTTTGAAAATACATGTGAATGAAAAAGGGTATAAAAATATGTGTAATGTTGTTTAAACACTAAAAAATGTTGCTTAGACAATAATAATAAACTGGCCCTTAATTATTGTAAGAGCCATTATATCCCAAGCTTTGGACATACTCTTAGGCTTTATCAATAAGAACCTTTTTACCTGTCGGTTTAGCGGAAAGTTTAGAAAAGTAATAAACTGAGTAGAGTTTCGCTTTCTTTTGTGCTTTTCTTTTCAGGATAACTTGGTCATTCAAGCTTCCCTTTTGTAATCTTTCGATTGGAGGACTTTAAGTTTATTCCTTCCCTTCTTTTGTAGGGCTAGTTCCTAGTTATGAATTTGGTTACGTTCATTTCTGCCCCACCACAAACGTCGACAAGCTCAAATAATTTAACACAAAAGTAAACTCGTGGTCCTTGCCCATGACTCTTGCAAACCGTGTCGTATATATTCTGTTGTTGTTCTTTATAATTTGGAAGCTCCGGCTGGGAAGTTATTTTCTTTGGCATTCAATAATGCATCCAAATTTCAGAAAATAAATTAATTAATTAAATGATGCATAAAAATTTGGATTCTTTAGCTATAATAATAGGAAAAAGTTAACAAAATTCCTAAAAATATTAGTTTATGAAATATTTTTAAAAACTTCTTATAAAAAAAAAAAATCTTTTTATATTTTGTATTAAAGTAGTATCAAAATTTCCTTAAAATAATATATTAGCAAATGTCATACATGCATCAGTTAATAGAACTATAATGATATTGTTGAGTCCAAGCAAAACTGAAAGGCACTGTTTAGAATATACAGTGTCACACTGTCAGTTTAACATTTGTGACCTACCAAATATTTCCAAATGCAAAAGCAAAAGTTGGGACAATTCTATCTTTTATTTTCCGTGGTAATCAGGGAAACCATATATAAATTGAACCTTCTTTTTTCTTTTTTTTTGGTCCTGTGATAACAGAAAGCATTATGATAGCATAGCAATCGTAGTACCTAGCTAGGATTAACACTTGTAATTATTATGATCATTATGGACTACCTTCAATAACAAGATTATAATAGTATGGCAATTGTAGTACCTAGAATTAACCATTATGATTATTATGATGATTGTGTACTTTCTTCAGAAGCAAGCTGAACAGAATTAAAGCATAATGAACAAAATATAATTGGTTTTGCTAATCTTTGTAGGAGAGGGAGCTGACTGTAGCTTCAATCCAACTTCTAATCATTATCCATAGAATCTCATAAAGATAAACGGATGAAGAGGTCACTTAGATAATATAAGATCTCTAGAAACAGAGGAAGGTGTCTGATTTTCACAAAAGCATTATAGTTTTTATCATAGTTTTACATACAAAAGCATAAATTCGTAATCTACAATTAAGAAATTATCAGAAACAGGGGAATTTACCTGAATTTTACTTCATGAAATTTGATTTCTTCAAGAATTTATGGCACTTTGATTGCCTCCTAAGAGGTCATGTACCGAGCCTACTGGTATGGCAAATGTCAGTAAACTAAAATGTTTTTGATGGAATTTTCATTCGGCATACAAATCATTAAGTTAATAGAGATCTGGTAGGAATTTGAGAGAAATTAAGGTTACGGTTAGGTTTTAGGCTTAGCTTGTGATTTTATTCTTTGATTATAAATTTTGTAAATTGATCATAAAAACATGTAATTAAGAACCCTAATTATTAATTTAAACGCCCAATTTCATGAGCCTTGAAGGATTTATTAAATAATTACAATTCTAGGGTTAGGATTTTTGTACAAATTGGGGATTTTGGTATTCTAAACATTGTTGTGTGAAAATTAATGCTTAAGTATGAAATTTAGAATCCTGATTAAAGTTTATAACTCCCAATTAGGTCATATTATAGTTGGATTAAGTTTAAATAAGAAAGTGCGTCTTTAAGTATTACATTTATATTACCACCGCACGCTTTTGGTGCGATGATCACTTCACAAATATAAGTGATTGTGGGATGTAGGGGAGAGCTTCACACATATATACACTTAGATTAAAATAGAGTAGATTCCATCTTGTATCAAAAAAAAAAAATTATTACATTTATATTTGTATTTATTAATAATTATTATGTTAAATTTGGGTTTGGCAATCTAGTAACGTTTTTAACAAAATTAGCCGGAATAATATATAATTGGGAAATCTAATTAATTCTACGAAATGTTTTAGAGGGAGTTTCTTTTTTCCCTTGCCGATTACTAGCCTAAAATTCTTGTAGAACTAGATCTGTAGAAGAGTTGTGTTGTCTGTGTATTTGAAAGTCAGCTTTTGCGTGCCTACACAGCATCAAATCTTCACTCCGTTAGAAAGAAGTATTCTTTATGATGTTATATTGATGGAATTTTCAAGTTTCAATATGTATACTATCTTGCATTACAATTAATCTTGCGAAAAAAGCGACAATGCAAAAATAAAAAGGATCGAACAAAACCCACTATTAAACGGTCACCACTTCACCTAATTTGATCATCTGCAATGGCTTTACCAAACGTGCTTTCTGAGTAGATATTTCTTGAGAAACTTGTTGCATTGTTGGACGAGATTGTGCACTAGTGTGCAGGCAAGCAATCGCAATATTTGCAATGTGGAGCAAATCACTTGCAACTTGATTTGTAGGAAGTGAAAGGCGTTTGTCCAACAAATCGTTCAGTGGCATATTATGGGTTGTAAATGTTGTTGATGGTGATAGAGATAAGATGAGATCTCCTGGATGCTTTCCCATGATTATTTCTAAAGTCAGCACTCCAAAACTATATACATCGCATTTTGTATTAATTTCCATTGTGTATGCAAGCTCTGTCATTTAAAAAAAAATAATAATAATAAATAAATAGTTATGGTAACACCATGTGATCGCTACTTGAAATTGGTCCATACGAAAGCAAAAGGGGGGGAAATAATTTTAGGCATCAAAAATCAACTGCTCTTCATACATTAATTTATTGTTCAAATCACAGGACTCTAATTAGTTGGACTCAATCCATTTTTAATATTTCGGTAACCAAAAATATATATATATATATATATATATATCCATTTTTACTATTTATACAATATTTTACAAAATGATGAGACAAATGATTTTTATTTGATTCAACGATTTCTAGTTAAATCTCGTAAATTTTCAATCATATTAAACTTCCTTGGTTAATGACTTCAACCATCATTTGACCTGAGCTAAACTAGATTTAACAAATTGGAAGGATAAGTAGAAAATTCTTAATATCTTGTTGGTTTGATTGGGAAGAATTTCAAATCACACTAAACATAGATCTGTGATTACAAAATACCAATTTCTATGATATAAAAAAAATATTTATTACAAATTGTTATAGTTAGATCATAGATAACAAAAAGTGACTAACCTGGAGCCATGTATCCATAGGTGCCAGCAAGTGTAGTCCAGTTGGAAGAATCGGGCTTCAAAAGCCTAGCAGTGCCAAAGTCAGATATATGAGCCTCATACTCTATATCTAGTAAAACATTCTTACTTGATATATCACGATGAATGATAGGAGTTGAGCAATCATGGTGCATATAAGCTAAAGCATTTGCCACACCTTTGATAACATTCACTCTCTTAATCCACTCAAATGCTTTTGCTCGTTCCTCATTGTTTAGTAACTGTAACAAACTTCCTCCTTCCAAAAACTCATAAACCAAAAGTGAGTGGCGTGGATGTGCACAAAAACCATATAATTTTACAATATTCCGATGTCTTATTTTTGTTAAGGCATGAATTTCACTTATGAAGGCTTTTTGATTGGGTGTCTCACCATTAGGTAGTGAGTGAAGTTTCTTCACAGCAACGACTTGACTTGTTGGCAACTCAACTTTGTAAACACTTCCGTACCCTCCTAGTCCAATGCAATATTTGGAACTGAATTCCTCTGTGGCTTCAATGATGTTTTCATAAACCATTTTCCCATCAAAGCTCCATATTGCAAAAAGATCATCATTTTGTGTGCTTGTTAGCTTGTTTTCTATCTTCATCACTCTTTGGCTACATTTATGTGAAACTTGAAATGTGATAAATACAACAAACAAAGTGCCCAAAAGTGGGACTAAAATTATTATCACATAATTTCTATGTAAAGGATTATGAATCATTTGTGGGCAGGCCTTCAAACCAGTGACATTACCGCACAAGCCCTTGTTATTTTGAAATGCTTCATTTGGAGCATCGCGAAAGGCTTTTATGTTGGGAATAGGACCCTCTAGGTCATTGTAGGATATATCAATAGATGTCAAGCTTGAAATATCAGGAAAAGTTGATGGGATGGAACCAGAGAGATTATTGTGAGAAATGTTCAATATTTCTAACCGTGGCAAGTCTCCAACCTGTGGTGGTATCTTTCCTATCAAGGCGTTCATGCTCAGATCAAGATTTTCAAGAGAATTAAGTCTACCTATTTCAGAAAAAATACTTCCCTCAAGTATATTTCTACTCATATTTAAGAATAGTAAATTTGAGCAATCCCCAAGTTCTTTGGGAATCAAACCACTTAGATTGTTTCCCGCTAGGTTCAAATTTTTCATCCTAGATAGCATTCCAATTTCTGAAGGAATTTTACCTGAAATTTGGTTATCACTCAACAGAAGTGTGATCAATGACTTTAGGCGCCTTAGTTCCTTTGGAATCTTTCCCATTAGATGATTTGATGAGAGATCAAGCTCAACTAGCTGAGTTGCCCCACTAAGCTCGGGAGGTATATTGCCTGAAATTTTATTGTTGGAGACTTTCAGGCTTGTCAAATTTTGGCACTGCCCCCACTTTGATGAAAGCTCACCATAAAGATTATTATAACTCAAATCCATGTAGATCAAGCTCGGGTAAATGCTGAAATCCTCAGTTATATTTCCCACTAGTTGGTTTCCATCAAGCCTAATCCTGGTTAGAGTGGTGCAGTTTTTCAAACCTTTTGGGATAGGACCTGTAAAATGGTTATCGCTTATGGAAAAATGTAAAAGTGATCCAGCATGACATATATATTGAGATAAATGGCCGGTAAATTCGTTGCTACCTAGTACCAAATTTCTCAAATTGGTAAGATTATTAATTTCAGGTGGAATGGAACCACTTAGTTTGTTCACCATCAATTTCAAATTGATGAGCTTAGTCAAGTTTCCAATAGTGGTTGGAATTGAACCAGAAAGTTTGTTGTCGTAAAGGTCAAGCTCATACAAGTTACCCAAGTTTCCTATAGAAGTAGGAATGGATCCTGTGAGACTATTTGTGTCCAATGCAAGGGAAAGTAGAGCCCTCAATAGACCTATCTCGGATGGAATTCTTCCAGAAAGCTGATTGCTAGAAAAATCAAGATAGGAGAGTCTAGAAAGTCTACCAATGCTTGAAGTAATAGTTTCGGAAAGATCATTGTGAGCCAAGTTGAGAAGGGTGAGTTTGGAAATGTTACCAATTTGGTCAGGAATATTTCCATAAAGAGAATTCCATGATAGATCAATGGCGAGAAGGTGGGGAAAGGATGAGAAACTGAGGTTGGAAAGCGTACCTATCAAACCAAAACTCGAAAGGTTTAGACCGGTGAGACTTCCTGCCTTGTCGCAGCGAATTCCAACCCATTTGCAGGGGCTGCCTTCACCCCAAGAAGATAGGAGAGTTTGGCTTTGGTTGTCAAGACTAGCTCTCCAATTAAGAAGAGCTTCTGCTTCCTTCCATTCCTTTCCTACGTCTCCAGCAGCAGCAGCAGACACCAAAGAAGTTGTGGAGTTAGCAAAAGCAAACGCAGCAAAATGGGATAAGGGAATCAATGCAATTGCAATTCTTAACAAGACTTCAAACACTGCTGATAGCTTTTTATCTAACAAGTATGCCATGACTTTGGTAGCTATATATCGAAGAGAATGTGTTTTTTTTTTTTTTTTTTTCAGGAGGAATGTGAGTTGTATAAGGGCATGAAGGTTGTGTACAAGGCGGAGAATTAATAGGAAATGAAATCTTAAGTAAGAAACAAGCACTTTTTTTTTTCTTTTTTTGGTGTAAATCCATTTAGCTAGGACTTTTCGTTTAGGAGGTTTGAAAAGTCCACTACAACTTTTTTTTGGTTTTTCGTTTTTCTTGCGTGTGATCATGATGCCTCTGGCAAGGCACACGAACCCACTACTACCACGTGCATCACAATGCAGTGACAACCCGATTGTTCAAGCAAGAAAGAGGATTAAAATGTGTTTCACTTTATTGAGACATGCTTTGCTTTCACATTCACTTATTTAAAATTTTTATTTTGTTTACTCATTTTGGGTAATTCTCTTTTATCACATAATTAAATTATATATTTTTAATCCTCCAATTTTAAGATATCCGTGTGTATATATATATATATATATATATATATTTTTTTTTTTTTTTTTTTGGGCGATATATTGTAAGTGGGGGAGGGAGACTTATATGTTTTAGCAACGAACTTTGACCGTCACAAAATAGCATATTTCTTATAGTACATTTAAGGATACAAGCCAAGTGACAAACTACAAGTTATATGAGGGTTAATCAAATATTTTATTTTGTTAAGAATATAAAGACAAAGAGGCTGATAATAAACTCTATAATATGTATGTATTATATAGGAACAAAGATGTGTGAAATACTAGTAATATGAGTGTACTGTAAATACAATACATTAGGCCCAAACCCAATGAGCTAGACTAGCTACGTCTACACTAACATATTTTAAGAAAAAAAAATTATTTATTTATTGGCATGTAGTCCTGAATCCAAATGACTATAAATTGTCCACCTTGGCCTTTTGTTAAAGACGAATCTATTTGAATAAACATACAATACATTTAGATTTTAGACAACACAAGCTGATGCCTAAAAACATTTTTCTTTTGTTTACTTGCTCAATAAAAACTTAGAGAAAAGCAAGTTTAGCAAGAAATATTTTTAAAAAAATTGCATACCAAACACAAGAAAACATTCTCAAGCTCATTTTGAAAGTCATTACCAAATACTAGAAAATAAGACAGTTTTCTAGAAAATGCTTTTTGGAAAATGAACCATTTTTCAGAAAACGTTACTGCTGAAAATGTTAAATTCTATGAAATATTTATATTGAAAAGTTGAATTCTATGAAGAAAAATGATATAGATGATTCAGAAAGTTAGTTCCTGCCTTTTTCTCTTTAAAAAATACCCCTAATTTAATTAATTTATCCTTATTCCGAAAAATAAGAAATGAGGTTAAAATCATAAATAGATAAAAATTAAAATAAAAAAACCTACTGGTTATTAACTCCCCACTTTTCTTCCACACACACACACACACACACACACACACACACACACACACACCACACACACACACACACACAAAAAAAAAAAAAAAAAAAAAAAAAAAAAAAAACCTTCCCACTACCAACGTTTGAAAGAAAATAACTACCCTCCCATAAAATAAGGAAAAACTATCCCAAGTTAAAAATAAAAAAATTAAAAAAAAAAAAAAAGTCAGACTAAACTATACCAGGTTTCTTTCTAAAACCATTACATTATTTATTTTTATTTTTTTGGATTTATTACATTATCATTTTTTTTATAACTATTACACCATCAATTGGATTTGGATAAACACCAAATTGTGATGAAAGAAAAATTATAATACTAAATTCCAAAAAAAAAAAAAAAGCCTCATTGTACGCGCAAAACGCGTGTGATGAGGCTAGTATAATATAATTAGTATATTATATAATTTGGGTACAAAAACTTAAATAATAATCCTTTTTGTAAATATTTTGATAATAATAATTAAACTAAATAACCGATTATTATATAATTTTACCATTGGCATATGATATACTAAAAGTAAAAAAATTTGACACAGGATGAGTTTTTGTGTTTAGAATCTTTAGATGACTTTTTGAATATGTGTTTAGATGACTCGATGGCGCATTCAAACCCCATACGCACCATTCCCAATAATGGGAGGCCACTTTCCCCAAAGACCATTGGCCATTCATGAGGGACTTCATAACCTGTTTTAATGTATATGTTAATGGAATAGCTTTATTTCCACCACAATCTAGTCATGTCAAATAGCACTAATCTTATTCTTATCGTCAAGCCAACAAATGATTAGCGTTCACATTTGGGGATTAGGATCTTTTCCACTAATTCGGAGCAAATGTACTCTCCATTTCAAAGAAACGAGTGGATAAGATCCTAAAATTATTTTCCAAAAGGTAAAGTCATCACACAATTTTTAGGTAAACATTTCTATGTATACAATATTATTCACAACAAATTTATAACAATTGAGCTGTTAAATTGGTTATTGTTTCTCATTTAGATCCATCACTAATATTATTTTATTGTATATTATTTACAACTGGTCACTTTAATGATTGAGAAAAATTTTGTGAAAATAATTATGAGTTTATGACTCTAGATTTATTGTTTTACATACATGTCTCTAGATTTTGCAGGAAATAAAAATAAAGAGATATATTAACTTATTAAGAGTATTATAGTTTTACATAAGGTGATTTTTATTTTTATTTTTGGATGAGTTTTATTTATTTATTTTTGTTTAGATAATGAGTGGATGTCATTCATTCCCCACACTCACCAGGGCCACCACTTTGGGTGTACGAGTACCATTCATATGGGACTTCATAATCTCTTTTAACGCATATGTGTTACTGGAAATTTTTTTTTTTTTTTTTTTTTGAGAGGTTAATGGAATATTTTATCAAATAAAAGTATGTGTTACTGGAATTTTTTTTTTTTTTTTTTTTTTTGAGAGGTTAATGGAATATTTTATCAAATAAAAGTAAATGTTAATGGAATATAAAGTGCACCTCCATTTCCACCACAATATCATATTGTTCTAATCTAATCAACCTAACATTGGATTGGTGTGTCACTGGGCCTTGTAGCCTAATGACATCTGGAACTGTTGTAACCTTTAGCTTGGAGGTTCTATCCCTGCATTTCTCTAACAAAAAAAAAACAAGACATTGGATTGGTGTTGGTGTTGAGGTTGATGTTGATGTTGGTGATTATTATTCATTAATCCATTTCAAACGACCTTTTTAGAGAAAATCCTAGTTCGTACTACTTTTTTGGATGCTAAAAGCATCCACACCTTTTGAGGAAACGAATTTTACATTACAAGAGATGAACTTGTCCTTTTAGTTCTTATCACACGATGGGAGAATGGTGACAAAGCTACGGGCAATACATGAATTCTTTTCTTGGATGGACATCTTTTGCGATAGTATACAACCTAAAAGCATCCTCCTCCCTTTGCGAAAAAGTTAACCTGAGTTGAGGTTCAAAATTCAAATGGTCCAAAATTATGCCTAACAAAAGTTGGGTTGGGTTGAAAGTTTCAATCCCTCCCAAATATTCATTTTGAGAATACTTTTTACAAGTTTAGTAAGTACATTAACACGCGTATTTCTTGTGATGGCCAAATCACATTGTACCTGCACATGTATCAAGAGTAGCAAAGAATATTGCGTGGTGTGTGTGAAAAACATCACAAGATTGCATAAGTATCTACATATTATGATGATTTGAGATATGAGAAAATTACTTTAACTCACACACGATCATAACTATTTGATGGGAGACTATCATCTTTGAGATACATCCTATAACTCTCACGTCTCCTATAAGACATGCTTGCAATCATATATAAAGCATTTTGATTCTTTTTGCTTTTATTTTTTTTTTTTTGCATATTTTTCTTTTGAGTAGATCTCCAAAAGGAGCAAAAGAGGGTGGAAATTGATTCTAGTTTCCCGATGATATTATGTTGTTGCTCTGTTGAGTGGCTAACCACTTGTAGCAATTAGATCGAGTATGTCCAGCTGTTCCACAGTGATGACAGAGATGCTGCTTCTTCTATTTAGACTTTTGAGTGTTTCCCTTCTTAACTCTAGGGTTTTTAGTCTCTTTCTTATCCAGCTTAGGAGGTGCTCCTAAGATAGATTTACCATTGTCTATGTTCTCACTAGCTACAACAGTTTTCACATTATTGTTCTCAGATTCACATTATTAGTAGGAGAAACAAAAACAGTAGTACTAGTAGAAGCAATACTAGGAGAAGAGAAATTATACTCTAAGCCGGTTCAATCAAAACCAGTTTTTTGAATGCTAAGCATCTCGTCAAGCTTTGCACTTGAAATCCTTTCCAACTAAGTTCTGACTTGGAACAACTCTGCTTCAAGCTTCTTGGTCTTCTCAGCCAAGAAATTGTTCTCAAACCACAGTGCTCCAATGGTTTGATTAGCTTCATCAAACTTTGTGGAAAGCACTTTTTGATCAAGTTCCAAATCACTTAATTTCTTGGTGGCTAGCCTATATAGTTTTTCATGTTTCTCGGAAACCTTATACAACTTTTCATACACTGTATGGATATCATCTTAATCATCCATTTTCTCAAACTTAGAATCCACCAAGTCCTCTTCATCATCCACATCTTCAACAATCCCCTCAATAGGATTTACAGTAGAAGTGAAGGCATTTAGGATTCCATCATTCTCATTATCAGAATCATCCTCAGGCTTAGTGTCACTCAAAGTAGCAGCAAGTGCCTTACTTTTTCCAATGGTCTTAAGATACATAGGGCACTCTTGTTTCATTTGACCGAAACCTTGACACCTAAAGCACTTTGGTCCTGAGGGAACAGTGTATTGACCACCATCCCTAGCATCCTTCTTTCCTTTGTCTTGATTCTTGAACTGAGACAAACTGGACTGCTTGGGGTGTTTATCAAATCTTTTAGCATTGGCATTCTTTATAAATTTTTTGAATTGCAGGGTGATATAGGATTTCATCTTAGAATCTTCATCATCTAAAGATTCATCAGTGTCACTGCTCTTGGCCTTTAATGCCATGCTCTTTCCCTTACTAGATTTCTCTATCCTTGTTAAACCCAATTCATAGGTCTGCAGATTGCCAACTAGCTCTGTCAAAGGAATTTTATTAATATCCTTTGATTCCTCAATCGTGGTGATCTTGGCATGAAATCTCTCGGGTAAAGATCTGACCACCTTTCTAACAATCTTGGGTTCGAGAATGGTTTTCCCAAGATTAAAGGCTGAGTTCACTATGTTTTTGAGCTTGGTATAGACCTCATCGAATGACTCATTCTCCTCCATCTTAATCTCTTCGAAGCTTGTAGTAAGCCTCTGAAGTTTCGAATCCTTGATAGCCTTAGTTCCATCATAGGTTGTCTAAAGGATGGTCCATGCTTCCTTAGCAATTCCAGTAAAGGATATCTTCTTGAACTCCTCATTCATGACCGCACTGAATAACGTGTTCAATGTCCTGCTGTTGAAATTTGCCGCCTTGATCTTAGCATCATCCCAATCGGCCGACGCTTCTTTCAGCTTGGTCCAGCCTATCTCCACAATTTGCCACACATTTTCATCTAATGATTGCAAGAAAGCTCTTATGCATACTAGTTAGTGTCATTAAATAAAGGAGGTATAATAAGAGACTATCCTTTATCCGTGACAAACTGGGGTCAATGGATCACACAGCAAATATTAAAACCTAATCAGAGTGTGCCTACTCTGATACCACTTGATAGACCAAGAATGTATTAACCTCTTATGATGAATTAACCAATTAATTAGTCAAGTTAATTAATTAATTCAATTAACATGCAATATGCGTGGTAGCACAAACAAATCACCAACTAAGTTTATATGCAATGAAAAATAAAGTTGACACAGTGATTTGTTTACGAATAGGGAAAATCACAGAGGCAAAAACCTCACAGGGTGATTTTAAGGTCATCATTCTCGAGAATTCACTATTACGAGAGTTCACTATTATCACAACAAGCGATTACAAATAAAAGAATCCTAGTACCTTATACCAACTTACAGTTGAACCCTTACTCCAATACCCAATTGGACTTGTTTTGTAGTGACAATCTCTCATTTCAATGCACGGCTCCCAATACGTGACTAACCAATTTAATGCACAGATCCTAGTATGCGACTTACACACCAACTTGAGAAAAATGTTGGTTGCAAAGTTCTTCAATTCATCACACAATAAAAATCACGAAACTCCTTGGTTACAAATCCCTGTGGTGTACAAACACAGCAGCTTCTTGAAGAGAAAAATGAACTAAGGCATATGTCTCTGGTTCATAATATGCTTGTAAAAAACTTTTGCCTTAAGATGCATCAGCAGTGACAGCCCTTAAAACAATCCTTATATATGTTTAGGATTGTGAGAAAAGAAAATTCAAACATCTATACATGGATTGGATGAAAATCAAAAATAAAAATCTAATTTTCTTAAACCTCGATAGATATCCTATCTATCGAGCAGATGTCGAGCATCGAGCTTAAACAGCCTTTTAAACCTCAATAAATATAGCTGTCAAGTTAGCTGTCGAGCTTTAAAATCCAGCATTTCTTCACTTGATTCTTGGACAGACTTGTATCGAAGACGGTTTTTGCGCGTAACCAACATGTCTCCTGCTGGAAGTGTGACTTTTCTAAACTCGGATTTGTTTTAGGGAGTTCAACCCGGAACTCGACATTGGGCTATATAGACCAATGGCTTGTGGTGTATTTTTAAGCCTACAAAATAGATGAAACCCAAAGTCTTAGAATCATGATAATGGTTGAAATAAATAAATAATATGCTTAGCATGATAGCTTTGATTAAATGGTGAGTTGATACGTTATTATTATGTATATTAAGTGATGTCAAATATTAGAAAATAATTAATTAGGTGTCAAATGTCCAACAATGGGATAAGTTCAATAGTACATGTTTTGTTACGGTTTATGGTTCATGTTCAACATAATAAGGTATGTCTAACAATGATCTATGTCTAAATAATATATGCCCAACGATAGTTCATTTCCAAAAAGCATGTGTCCAAGGGTGGTTCGTGTCCAAGGGTGGTTCATGTCCAAATAATATATGTGCAACGGTTGTAGATCGATTTATTAATATGTATGTTCATTAAAGAAATATTAGTGAGATCATGTTCATTAAATAGTGAGATGATATTTAAATAGTTTGCATCCAGCAGTAAAATGATAATGAATAAAATATATTTAATAATATAAATTTGAAGATAAAATATAATGACTTATCTTAATATTTTGCTGCTCCAACCGTAACATCAATGGACTTAGCATTTCAACAACTTTCAGACTTTGCAGCTCCAGCCATACAACACTAGTGGACTTTAACATTTCAGCAGCATGGTGAAGTGAATTCTTCCATGGAGACTTCATGTTTGAAAGGGAAAAATGGGTGCAACCGGAGGGGGAGAGAGCATGTCCAGCCATATGCATCGGTTGGTTAAGTTTGTCCCCTTAATCGTGCACTTAAATGATTTTCCTCATGTAATGTCCTTTTAGTTTTTCGTCAAACATGAGTGAGTTCGTGTCTTTCATAAGAATAGCTTTAAGTATTAGAAATGTATATCTTCAATGAGAATTATTTTAATATGAAGTCTTTGTGCCTTTTAAGAGAAAGGCCTTAATATTGATGTTCATATGCCTTCCATGAGAATTGGCTTTTGTAATGTGTTTTTGGAAGAGTATTTTGATATGTTTTAAGATGTGTAAAGATGGTAAGAAATATATATATATATATATATATATATGTGTGTGTGTGTGTGTGTGTGTGTGTGTATTGTGAGATATGGTGTTTGTAATGTGTATAGGAATTATATATAGATACTTTGTTGGACATGGATCTTGTATATGTGTACTTTGTGAGACATGGAGTTTAAAGATATATGAGAAGTATGTATGAGTGTTTTGTGAGGAATGTGTTTGTAAAATATATGGAAGTGTGAGATAGATAATATGAAGGTTAAATATAGTAAATACATGAGATTATTTGTGTTATGAGTTATGTTGCTTTCTAAGAAGAGAGATTTTGTATGAAAAACAAATAATGAGATGGAGATGTGTTTTTAGGCAGCAAAAATGATGAAGTTTTAGAATAATAGAGTGTAGGAAAAATGGGTAATGGATAATGGTGTGTTGTAATATGTGTGTTGTGTTGTTATCTATGAAGAGAGATTTTGCAAGAGAGATGGGGAAGTATGAAAATGTGTATGTGGCAGCAAAGTGAAGTTTCAGAATAATGGGGTGAGAGAGGGATGGATCGGTCTGTCCTTTAGTGTGTAGCTTGGTCCTCTTTATATAGAGCCAAGCTATATAACTAGATTAGAACTTAGTTGAAGGGAAAATTAGCAAATAAGGAGAAGTCCTTGACAAGGTAAGTGGTTTCATTAGAGGGATTTTGTTTTTTAACCAAAAGAAGAAAGCTAGAGATCTTAAGGCTGATGTTATAGTTGTAACAGCTGTCAATCACAACTGTCACAACTAAATGGTATCATCCAAATGACATCTTGCTTGGAGGAAAAAATATTTGGCATTAAATTCATAGTTTGGATAAAAATGGCAAGATAATCTTTATGTGGACTAAGCATATAATTTAAATATAATACTAGATATGAGATATTAATATATATTTAGCCATATGCTTGGAATTGATTTAGATGATAATAATATATTTTATATGAAATACTATAATTACATTTTTAAACTTATATTATATGATGAACATTAATTTTTAGATAAAGAGCATGGGGAGTTTTATCCTTTTAAGTTTTATGTGATATGAAAGATTTACCAAATGTTACCTACTGCACATTGACCCGTCAAAGTTCAGGGAATTGGGGAAGACATGCCAAGCAACATGATTTCCTTTATCAACTTTGAACCACTAGAGCTTTATTGAACATACTTCTTAGCCCTCCAAACCACGACTCCCAAAATTCCCTCGATAAGACTCATGAGCTTGGATCATGAGCTAAAAATGAGATGATGTGCTATGAGCTTGAACCATGGGCTTTGACGCATTTTTTGTGTAAATATGGGCTCTTTTGGGTTTTAGAAGAGATTTTCCCAAAATTCATGATAGTGTTGACATGATGCGGGTCGCCAATAAAATGAAGTCATGTGGTGTGAAAAATTTGTCCTCAACAACTTACATGACTTTAACACTTGAACTTGAAACCTTATTCATTGAAGAATTAAACACATACTAGATCTACCAAATTACAAGTAAAATGAATTTTGTCATAGGTTTAGCCAATTCTATATAAACATATGTTCCTAACATAATTCACATATGTCCTAACACTGTCTATATATATGAGCAAGATGAGTGCTAGAGATCATGAAAATTTGACAACTAATTAATTTTGATTGTATCTATTGTCAAAATTTTAGTATGAAAACCAAATTCATTCTTGGTTTTTTATTTATAATGATTACATTAGTTAGTTTACATAATATACATTGTGGGGCCCAACAATTCGTGGACTAGGCCCATTTATCCTTAGAGCGTCCGAAGGCCCAATCCGAGGAGAGCTGTGGCCCAAGCTCTACAACGCAAAGCACAAAACAATTTTTGGGAAGCAGCCGAGGACAGTTTAGTCCTCGGCAGATCCATAATCCCACCAGAATAAAGGGGCAAAACTGGAATAGGGACGAATTAGTAAGGAAATCCAGAATATCTTGGGGAAGTTATCCATACTACCCTTCTAGATAAGGCCCGACGCCTGACAGAGCCGTACTCTGCAGCTTTATCAAACCATCCCCAACAATTCCGGGATTGGACTGATGGGACAAATGTCAATGTTCGTAAAGATTGACCCTACACGTGGACGAAGGGCAATGAATGCAAGCTAGTATAAAATAAGGAAGTAAGTAGATCTGAAGGGGGCCCTTTTTTCCACCTCCGAAAAAAGAGAGACTACATGGGAAAACATCTCAGGAACACCGGACTTCATGGAAGAAAGTCCGTCGTTGGGCAACCGAGAGAAGACCTCAACAGGTCCTCGGATCAACTCCGAGGAGCTCCATCCCACGGGGTACGACGCCTTAGGGCTTAAATGTTCATACCCAATTCCCTTTTTCTACGTAGATTCCTCTAAAACCATGACCGGACAACGCCACTCGACCAACAGCTAGCTTTTCAAGCCCACTCTCTACAAATCATATTGTGAGGGATCTTTCGTACGCGAGCCCAACATCCTTATTGGGCCGCCTGAGAATTGTGTCCTTACAATTGGCGCCGTCTGTGGGAAAGCTTGCGCGTTGGCGCAGGTGGCGGTGGAGTCAACTCTCTAGCAAGCAGAAATTTCCGGGATTTCCCCCGTCTCCGGCGGCATATAGTTGTTGCTCCGACGTAAGCCTCTGTTAGGGGCTACGCCTCGCAGTGCTAAGGGCGCGGGCGTCTCTAGGGGCTTCCGGTCTCAGGCCAACTATTCCCGCCTTGGTGAAGGGGCTGGTGGTTGAAAAATAAAACACATAAAAGAAATCTTACAAGTTTTGGACAGAACCAAGGCCTTGCATGGTCCACGGACTCAAGCCTATGGGGAAACCAAGTACATAAAAGAAATCTTACAAGTTTTGGACAGAACCAAGGCCTTGCATGGTCCTCGACTCAAGCCTATGGGGAACCAATACTAAAAGAAATCTTACATTTTGGACAGAACCAAGGCCTTGCATGGTCCACGGACTCAAGCCTATGGGGAAACCAAGTACATAAAAGAAATCTTACAAGTTTTGGACAGAACCAAGGCCTTGCATGGAAACCAAGTACATAAAGAAAATCTTACAATTTTGGCAACAAGCCTTGCATGTCCACTGACTAAGCCTAGGAAACCAAGTACATAAAAGAAATCTTACAAGTTTTGGACAGAACCAAGGCCTTGCATGGTCCACAGACTCAAGCCTATGGGGAAACCAAGTACATAAAAGAAATCTTACAAGTTTTGGACAGAACCAAGGCCTGCATGGTCCTCGGACTCAAGCCTATGGGGAAACCAAGTACATAAAAGAAATATTACAAGTTTTGGACAGAACCAAGGCCTTGCATGCTCGGACTAAAGCCTATGGGGAAACCAAGTACATAAAAGTTTTGGACAGAAATTGCATACTCAAGCCTATGGGAAACCAAGTACATAAAAAATCTTACAAGTTTTGGACAGAACCAAGGCCTTGCATGGTCCTCGGACTCAAGCCTATGGGGAAACCAAGTACATAAAAGAAATCTTACAAGTTTTGGACAGAACCAAGGCCTTGCATGGTCCTCGGACTCAAGCCTATGGGGAAACCAAGTACACAAAATAAAAACTATTACTAGAGCATTAAAATCCATCCGAAGAGGACTTCTCGTTAACAGTTGGGTCAGTCTTTAATTGCACGGATTCCCCGGTCTACCCGCAGATCCCCAGTGCCAAAGGGGCTAATACGATACGGCACAGTATGTTGTCCCAAGGGCACGATCCAAGGGCACGATCCAAGTCCATCGCTGCTCGGCTGCTCTCTCGGATATTCGTCTAGCGTGCATCACGCAGCGCTCAGCAACTATCTCGGTTAGTTCCATAAATTCAATCTATTGAGGATTACCATTGTTACACTTGATAATATTTGTGAGTTTAAACTAATAAGGGTTTGTATTAAAGTGTTCTTCCGTCCAGAATATTGTTAAAGGCATGTTTAGACTTAATATTCAGACCCAAAGTGGTTGTTGCAAAAAAAAATAACATATGCATAAAGAAATAAACACATCTTTTATTAAGACAAAAGAACAGTACAGTGTACAATAAAAGCTGAAACCAGCTTACATTAGAGTTAACTGCGTAAGCAAAAGAAAAGCACAAAAGAGTAAAGATGATGCCGAGGAGATATCTCAGAGGAGAGGTTGGCTACTGTTCCAAGATGTCGTCTAAGGAAACTATTCCTCGACGCTTCTACATGCCCATAACTCAGGCAGCCAAAGAACCTGACCTCAGGCTAACACCATCTACAGAAAAGATGCAGGGAGCCGGAAGTTGGGAAGCCCCCGCAGAAATTTGCCTGCTACAAGGCAGACGGCGCTGATGGCGGAAATTCCTTCTTCGGGCATACCAAAAATCTGGCATGACCAGAACCTGCTTCGGATTTTGACTAAAAGAAGGAGAAACATCCTTTCCCCTCTCTCGAACTGAAATATTCTCTTGAGTCTACGCCTCCTTGGCCCGTACCTCACTATCTGGAATCTCAAGAAGACACGGCACTTTTGTGGCGGAGAGAGCTCCTTTGCCCCAATCCTCGCCTCAAACATGATGTACTGAGAGAGGAGACTGAAGAATTCGTGCGAAGGTAAAGCAACTCTCTCTCCTATTTATTTAAAAGATGAGGTGATGGCATTTAATTCACGCAGCATCCCAAGGAACGCTACAGACAAAATGTCTCCGGCTCGATTTCCCATGCCGTCTGCAACCCTAAGATTAAAGGAGCCTCGTGAAGACGCACCTCGAATACTGGGACGCCAAAAAGTACCGCGTGACCAAAGACTACGGAAATGCCTCTAAATCTGTGGGCCTAATAAATTCGCGGCCCAGGCCCGTTCAGCATGGAAGCCCACGGACTATGACCCACACCAAGAAATAACCTTCGCCGAGGACAACTACTTGCTCGGCAGATTATGAGACACCTAAGGAAAGGGCATAAAGTTTTGGACAGAACCAAGGCCTTGTATGGTCCTCAGACTCAAGCCTATGGGGAAACCAAGTACAAAAAAATTATTATTATTGAAGTTTTGGACAGAACCAAGGCCTTGTAGGTCCTCGGACTCAAGCCTATGGGGAAACCAAGTACAAAAAGTTATTATTATTAAAGTTTTGGACAGAACCAAGGCCTTGTATGGTCCTCAGACTCAAGCCTATGGGGAAACCAAGTACAAAAAAAATTATTATTATTAAAGTTTTGGACAGAACCAAGGCCTTGTATGGTCCTCGGACTCAAGCCTATGGGGAAACCAAGTACAAAAAAATTATTATTATTGAAGTTTTGGACAGAATCAAGGCCTTGTAGGTCCTCGGACTCAAGCCTATGGGGAAACCAAGTACAAAAAATTATTATTATTAAAGTTTTGGACAGAACCAAGGCCTTGTATGGTCCTCGGACTCACGCCTATGGGGAAACCAAGTACAAAAAAAATTATTATTATTAAAGTTTTGGACAGAACCAAGGCCTTGTATGGTCCTCGGACTCAAGCCTATGGGGAAACCAAGTACAAAAAAAATTATTATTATTGAAGTTTTGGACAGAACCAAGGCCTTGTATGTCCTCGGACTCAAGCCTATGGGGAAACCAAATACAAAAAGTTATTATTATTACAAGTTTTGGACAGAACCAAGGCCTTGCATGATCCTCGGACCCAAGCCAGGGGGTAAGTATTACTTTTTATTGGTCTGCCTTATCATGCCAAGCACTTCCATTAAAGTTATGGCAACATCTTTTTATTATTAAGTATTTTGGTCTTAGTCGTCATTGATTTAGATGCTATATGATTGTGCCGAGCGGCGCTTACAAATTTATAAAAAACAAAGAGACAGAACATGCAAAGTGAAATAGAAACAAGTTTTATTAATATGAAAAATTATTACAATATACAAAGAGAGGCTTCAACCAGCCTATACAAAGAGAGGCTTCAACCAGCCTATACAAAAGAGGGGCTGCCGAAGCAGTACTAACATCCACAGTACAGATAAGCAAACGGTCAAGCGCCTTTTTAAACTCGTCTTCAAGGTCCCTCCGATCTCTGCCTCATAGCTGCTCATACTAAGAGAAGAACTCACTTTAAAAAAAAAACGAAGAAGAAGGAAATAGTAAGGAAGAAATCAATGAAGAAGATGGAGAACATGAGTAAGGAAGGAGGAGAAGAAGAGAGAAGAGATAAAAAGAAAGAAAAGGAGCAAAAGAGGGAAAAGAGAAAGCACCAGAACGGAACTGGTGCTGGGAAGACTATAAGAAGAGGGCGGGGGAGGGCACCAGGGAGCAAAAGAGGGAGAAGCAGAAGCACTTAGCCCCTGCCTCAGCCCTGACTCCTAACACGCTGGTGCCATATTAGGTACGCTCGTGAGGAGCCGGGTGGTGCTGGTCTTGGTTGTTCTCGACTCAGTCACGCCGAGAATTCGACATGACGAGCCCCTGCTTCGGATTTTGGCTAAAAGAGAGGCGGAACAGATCTTAAGTCTGCGCCACCCTTGCCCTGACCGAGTCATTTCAAATTTTGTCAGGATATGGTGTTTTGAGGAGGAGTGTGTCTCCTTCATCATTCGTTATGGAGGACGTGTACGGATATGATGTATAACAAACAGGCTAAGCAGACGCTAAAAGAGGCTACGGGTTTCAGATCTCAGAAGGAAGGGGAGGAGTCTGTACGAAAGTGATTGCCTCCTGCTTGCCTTCTTATAGGAAGAACCAAACAGAGGGAATTAAACGCATTCAAAGTTTTCAAAAGAATCTGAAGAAAAAGAGGCGTCCATTCCGCTTCCCCACCTTATCAGATGAGCCGCCGGACATAAATGAGTCTCGTAAAGGGGATTTACTAAAGGCGTGTTTGGGATAGTCAATCGGCAGGAGCAGATCACGAGCAGATTAAACGGATTCCCTTGAAAAACGGCTAACTTCGTGGACAGGCGGAAAGCCGCTCACATAAATGCGGGGTCAAATTAAATGGGCCATATTGAGGGCCCGGGTTTGCCAAAACCCTCCTTTCCAACCCGGAAGTCGGACAGAAGGGTTTTGAGGGGCTATTGTGGGGCCCAACAATTCGTGGACCAGGCCCATTTATCCTTAGAGCATCCGAAAGCCCAATCCGAGGAGAGCTGTGGCCCAAGCTCTACAACGCAGAGCACAAAACAATTTTTGGGAAGCAGCCGAGGACAGTTTAGTCCTCGGCAGATCCATAATCCCACCAGAATAAAGGGGCAAAACTGGAATAGGGACGAATTAGTAAGGAAATCCAGAATATCTTGGGGAAGTTATCCATACTACCCTTCTAGATAAGGCCCGACGCCTGACAGAGCCGTACTCTGCAGCTTTATCAAACCATCCCCAACAATTCCGGGATTGGACTGATGGGACAAATGTCAATGTTCGTAAAGATTGACCCTACACGTGGACGAAGGACAATGAATGCAAGCTAGTATAAAATAAGGAAGTAAGTAGATCTGAGGGGGGGCCCTTTTTTCCACCTCCGAAAAAAGAGAGACTACATGGGAAAACATCTCAGGAACACCGGACTTCATGGAAGAAAGTCCGTCGTTGGGCAACCAAGAGAAGACCTCAACAGGTCCTCGGATCAACTCCGAGGAGCTCCATCCCACGGGGTACGACGCCTTAGGGCTTAAATGTTCATACCCAATTCCCTTTTTCTACGTAGATTCCTCTAAAGCCATGACCGGACAACGCCACTCGACCAACGGTTAGCTTTTCAAGCCCACTCTCTACAAATCATATTGTGAGGGATCTTTCGTACGCGAGCCCAACATCCTTATTGGGCCGCCTGAGAATTGTGTCCTTACATACATGTTTTAAATTATACAAGAAATATTTTTTTAAAATTGCATACCAAACACCAGAGAACATTTTCAATCTCATTTTAAAGATCGTTACCAAACACTGGAAAATGAGACACTTTTCTGGAAAATACTGTTTGGAAAATGAACCATTTTCCAGAAAATGTTAAAGCTGAAAATGTTAAATTCTATGAAATATATATATATATATATATATATATATATTTTGAGAACTTGAATTCTATGAAGAAAAATGATATAGATGACAATTTAAATATATATATTATTATTATTATTATTAAAATTAGTATACATGGCAATTAAGTTAGGTCTCCACAAATTAGGGCCACGATTTTTGAGGCCCAATTTATCTCTATATATTAAGAGGATTCAAAAAGTTGTTCTTGCCCTTTTCACTTTAAAAAATACCCCTAATTTAATTAATTTATCCTTATTCCTAAAAATAAGAAATGAGGTTAAAATCGTAAATAGATCAAAATTAAAATATTAAAATAAAATAAAATAAAATAAAATAAAAACCCTTCCCACTACCAACGTTTGAAAGAAAATAACTACCCCTCCCATAAAATAAGGAAAAACTATCCCAAGTTAAAAATAAAAAAAAAATAAAAAAAAATAAAAAAATGTCAGACTAAACTATCCCAGGTTTCTTTCTTAAACTATTACATTATTTATTTTTATTTTTTTGGATTTATTACATTATCATTTTTTTTTATAACCACAACATCATCAATTGGATTTGAATAAACACGCAAAAGCTTCTAATTGAAAAAGGAATCCTATTCTCTTCGAAAAAAAATCTTATCTATTTTTTCAAATTGTGATGAAAGAAAAATTATTATACTTAATCCCAAAAAATAAAAGCCTCATTGCACGCGTGAAACGCATGTGATGAGGCTAGTATAATATAATTAGTATATTATATAATTTGGGTACAAAAACTTAAATAATAATCCTTTTTTGTAAATATTTTGATAATAACAATTAAACTAAATAACCGATTATCATATAATTTTACCATTGGCATATGATATACTAAAAGTAAAAAAATTCGACACAGGATGAGTTTTTGTGTTTAGAATCTTTAGATGACTTTTTGAATGTGTGTTTAGATGACTCGATGGCATTCACCATTCCCAATAATGGGAGGTGGGTGTACCACTTTCCCCAAAGACCATTGGCCATTCATGAGGGACTTCATAACCTATTTTAATGTATATGTTAATGGAATAGCTTTATTTCCACCACAATCTAGTCATGTCAAATAGCACTAATCTTATTCTTATCAAGCCAACAAATGATTAGCGTTCACATTTGGGGATTAGGATCTTTTCCACTAATTCGGAGCAAATGTATTCTCCATTTCAAAGAAACGAGTTGATAAGATCCTAATACTATTTTCCAAAAGGTAAAGTCATCACACAATTTTTAGGTAAACATTTCTACATATACAATATTATTCACAACAAATTTATAACAATTGAGCTATTAAATTGATTATTGTTTTTCATTTAGATTCATCACTAATATTATTTTATTGTATATTATTTACAACTCGTCACTTTAATGATTGTGAAAAATTTTGTGAAAATAATTATGAGTTTATGACTCCAGATTTATTGTTTTACATACATGTCTCTAGATTTTGCAGGAAATAAAAATAAAGAGATATATTAACTTATTAAGAGTATTATAGTTTTACATAAGGTGATTTTTATTTTTTATTTTGAATGAGTTTTATTTATTTATTTTTGTTTAGATAATGAGTGGATGTCATTCATTCCCCGCAATCACCAGGGCCACCACTCCGGGTGTACAGTGTACCATTCATATGGGACTTCATAATCTCTTTTAACGCATACGTGTTAATGGAATATTTTATCAAATAAAAGTAAATGTTAATGGAATATAAAGTGCACCTCCATTTCCACCACAATATCATATAATTCTAATCTAATCAACCCAACATTGGATTGGTGTGCCACTGGGCCTTGTAGCCTAGTGGCAGCCGGTTCCGTTGTAATCTTTAGCTCAGAAGTTTTATCCCCACACTTACCTAGTAAAAAAAAAAAAAAAAACATTGGATTGGTGTTGGTGTTGATGTTGATGTTGGTGACTATTATTCATTAATCCATTTCAAACGACCTTTTTAGAGAAAATCTCAGTACGTACTACTTTTTTGGATGCTAAAAGCATCCACACCTTTTGAGGAAACGGATTTTACATTACAAGAGATGAACTTGTCCTAGCCTTTAAGTTCTTATCACACGATGGGAGAATGGTGACAAAGCTACGGGCAATACATGAATTCTTTTCTTGGAGGGAAATCTTTTGCGGCTTTTGCTCAGGAAAAGAGAACCATAGTATACAACCTAAAAGCATCCTCCTCTCTTTGCGAAAAAGTTAACCTGAGTTGAGGTTCAAAATTCAAATGGTCCAAAATTATGCCTAACAAAAGTCGGGGTGGGTCGAAAGTTTCAATCCCTCCCAAATATTCATTTTGTGAATACTTTTTACAAGAATTCTCTAAGATTGCAACTTGTAGAATCCTCTAGCTTAGTTGTATTTTGGGGGGCAAATTTACCATAAAAACCTTTAGCAAGGGGGCAAATATTTGATATATACCTAAGCCTTCGATCAACTGCATCATCAGTTCGCCTTAAGTTTCTTAATATATATATATATATATATATATATATATATTAATCCTTACTAGCACAAATAATTTTTGTTTTGTCTAATTTATAAAGGTATCTTTCCTAAATACAACTTGACTATACCAAATTAGTTTCCCAAAATGTCTATCATGCATTTCATGCTAGAGGCATCTCCTAAAGGCTTTGAATTGGTAATTCCCTCTTTTTCTTTTCTTTTTTTGCCTCTTTTAGTGGGTAGAAGGACTGTATCAAATAGCCATGAGTTGTGTTATGATGGGTATTTCTTTATTATTATTATTATTTTGCCTCTTTAACACACACACCCACACAGACATATATATAATTCATTATTTAAGGGAGATGAGATTTGAATTTTACACATCTTTGTTGGAAACACTAGAAAATAACAATTAAGCTAGATGCTCTTTAATAGTTGTGTATTTTTTTTAATATTATTAAATTACTATATTTGATTTTTCTTTCTTTAATACTATCATTTGAGAAAACTTAAGAGATGCTTTGCATGGAGGACATTATTTTTTTAATATTATTTAATAATTTAGATTAGGTAAACTCATAAACTTCAGTTTAATTTGGAGCTAAAACATATTTAAATTGATGGATTCAACCATTGCTTAAAGTAATAAGCTAAATGGTGCTATTTTATTTCAACTATACTCCTTTTTTTTCTGGATGGTAATTATAGTAACCCTGCATGTGGTTTGGCTTGTTTTCATTTTGTCTATCCGTGGTTTGAAAAGTGTCACTTTGCCCACTTAAAGTTTGTTTTGTTTGTCTTTCATAATCCATGTCCATTAAAAATAAGGGTAAATATGTATTTTTACTCCCCTTTTATATCTCTCACCTCCCACAAAAATATAAACAAAAACAAGAGAAAACAAGATCAAAAAGTGAGAGTTTTGTAAAAATTAATATTTGGAACCCCATGTTCAAAACACCTAACAGCAGTTACAAGAATGCAACGAAATCAAACAAAAAACTCATAAATCTTAGCACTTAGCAATAGGATCGATCCTACTTTTGCTTGTGTTTTATACCCATTAAAAATTTAGATTTCAAAGCCAAACCAAAAACCCATAAAAAAATCCAAGCATACTATGATTCCACCCTTCATTCCAACTTTCAAATTCCCCTAATAGTAGCCTACATCACAGTAGTCATAAAGCTTGAATCAAAACCTAAACCCAAAACAAGAAATTAAAATTTTAGCGGTCGTGACCCAATCCAAGCACCACCATGATCCTCCCCTATTTCCTCTGATTTGCTAACGTGTACCACCACCACCAACACCCAAAGACTTCCACCATCACCACCACCATAACTAGAACCCCACCTCACAAACCCACCAACACCATTGTGCAAGCAATAGCTCAAACAGAGGGGGCATGAAATATGGATTTAGGGTTTGAGCAAAGAAAGAGAGTTATTAATAGCAACGCTAGTGACCCAGCACATCCATGATCACGCCGCAACCAAGATGCAACCACCGCAACAACCCAAAATCTTAGATTGACCACTACCAAAATCCAAATCACTACCCACACGTTACACTTCTCCTTAAAACCCAAACCCGAAGCAATCGTGCTCCTCCTCCACAAATCAAAATCCAAATCCATACAGCCCCTCTTGCTCCTCCGCTATCGCGATCATGACCTAAAGCTACCGTCGATTTGAACTGTGGAGAGAGAGAGAGAGAGAGAGAGAGAGAGAGAGAGATGAAATCAATTAAGAAGAAATAATAGATAGAGTTAAAAGTAAGTAAAATTTGCCTTTTGAATTATTTTCTTTTGAGTGTTACAAAGACATTATGTGTCCTATTAAAGTTCTTGAGCCAATTTTATAAATTTTTACAAATGGTATTTTTTTTTTTTTTTTTTTTTTTATGTTTTTGTGTTTTTTTTTTTTTTTTGAAGGAGAGAGACATAAATTGGAAACAAAAATACATATTTACCCCATTTTTAATAGAGGTGGGTTAGAGTTTAACCTATATAAACTAACTATTTTAATAATTAGGGGAAGGTAAAAAATAATAGTAAGGGTCTATTTGGGAACCGTTTATTTTGCTGAAACTGAAAACTTTTTACTAAAAGTATTGTAGATAAAGGTAAAAGTTAGCTGAACTGGAAAGAGAGAGATGAGATCAAATAAGAAGAAATAATAGATAGAGTTAAAAGTAAGTAAAATTTGCCTTTTGAATTATTTTCTTTTGAGTGTTACAAAGACATTATGTGTCCTATTAAAGTTCTTGAGCCAATTTTATAAATTTTTACAAATGGTATTTTTTTTTTTTTAATCTTGTTTTTATGTTTTTGTGTTTTTGTGTTTTTTTTTTTTTTTTTTTTTTTTTTGAAGGAGAGAGACATAAATTGGAAACAAAAATACATATTTACCCCGTTTTTAATAGAGGTGGGTTAGAGTTTAACCTATATAAACTAACTATTTTAATAATTAGGGGAAGGTAAAAAATAATAGTAAGGGTCTATTTGAGAACCGCTTATTTTGTTGAAACTGAAAACTTTTTACTGAAAGTACTGTAGATAAAGGTAAAAGTTAGCTGAAATAGTATAGTGGGATCTATGAATAGTACAAAAAGTGCAGTGAAGCCCATGAATAGTAGCAAAAATAAATTGAATAGTAAAATAATTTAGTTTTTTCATCCGCATCCAAACGCACACTAAAACTCATAGTTTTATCATTAGGACAAATTAAACCCCAACCTTTTATAAATACACTAAAAGAGAAACCAAAACAAATCGTATGCTGATGCATGAAATTTATATTTATGAAAGTCTAAGGTTTAAAATGTCACATTTAAAAGTTTGGGATTTGATGTGTCCCAATGATAAAATTAGGATTTTTTTTTTAAATTTTTGGGTACTTTCCCAAAATATATATATATATATATATATATTTTTTTTTTTTTGAGAAAATTCCCAAAATAATTAATAAACTGTAGTCATTGATAAAAACACATTAATTTTAAAATATATAATACATACATATATTAAGCTATTTGACACATGCATATACGATTCTTTAAAATACAAAATTTAATTCTTCTAAAAGTAATACAAAATTATAATATATATTTAAAATTACTATTATAAATATTAAATTCTACTTTAAAATTTATAGGCAACAGCATTTTACTTAGAGTAGGATTTTAAATTTGATCTAGAGTAATATCCAAACAATTATGATATTTTAAAAATAAAATTTCATAAAAAGGAAATTATCTTAATAATGACATCGGCTTTTTATTTATTTTTATTAAGAGTACTTGCATAAGTGATTGTATTATAGAAAATATACCACATTTTAGCCAATTAAGGTAAAAATTTGCCCATATTACCATGCAAAATTGTGTAAAAATATACGATTGTCATAGTAACCTTGTAAATTTACAATGATACTATTTATTTTGCATTTTATTTTTTATTTTTTCTTATCTTGAGGATGAAGAAAGAAAATGAATGATAGCTACTATGTAAAGAAAGATAAAATAAAATAAAATAAAGAAAATTTAGTATATTAATGAAATGGAGTGTAACATAAATAAAATTATATAGAGTATTTTATAAAGTGAGTATAAATTTTTTTTTTAAATATTCTTATGCTAAAATAGATAAATAAAAAAATGCGAAAGCTGATGCAAATTGTCTAAACATTTTTTTTTTTGTTTGGGACAGAATTATCTAATCCTTGACCCAATCAATGCTTCAAAAATCCAATTATTAGTATATACAGTAATAAATTATGTAGATGGATAAAATTAAAAAAAAAAAAAAAAAAAAAAAAAAAAAACAGAATTTTTGTTTTTGAAAATGTCAAAAAAGGACAGAAGTTGCTTGGTCATAAACGCTAGGGAGCTACCCTCAAAAGGCTTTTTTATTACCGGATTTTTCGTTGATTCTTCACTCGACTCTCACGCCCAAAACCCATTTGCTCAACAAACAAACACAACTCTCTTTGAGACCCATATTTTAATTAATTCAACAACACCACCCTGTCTCTCAGTCTCTCAGCTTTCACACTTTCCACCACACTCTCACTCCCTCACTTTGTTTTGCTTCTTCAGGTAATATATACATCACTTTCTCCCTCTATTTAACATTTTTGTATGAAATAATGTGTATATGAAGGAAGATCCATGTGTGTGCTTTGTTTTTATCTGTGTTTTTGGGCTCAGAGTTTGTTTGGTGCTTGTAATTACCTGTTTTGGGAAATGGGTTTCCATTATTAACCTCAAGTTATGGGATTTTGGCTCTTGTTTTATTTCTGGGTTTTGGTTCTGGTTTTTTTTTTTTTTTTGGGTATTGGGGTTCTAGGGTTTGCTTTGCTTTTGACCATTTTGGACTTATTTTCTTAAAATTTTCTAATTAGGTTTCTGTGGGAATTTCACTTTACCTTCGTTTTGTTGTGTTTTGTATTCTGTTTAGCGAAATGGGTTTTCTTTGGTTTGGAAAAATATGTATATTTTTATGGGATAGAAGGTGGGGTTGCTTCCGGTTCGCTGAAAAGATTGTTTCTTTTTAAGAATTAAAAAAATATACTGCAACGTAATCTGGGGTATGTTAATGATGTGTTTGATTGCCTGAAAATTAGGAGGAAAATGATTATAAATGTTGAATGTTAGAACTTTTTTTAATGCCAAGAAAAAAGAAATTGTCTTTCTTGGTTTTTAAAGTACAGTTACCAACTGTTTGGTTGCTGTCCCCAAATTTAGAATAAAAAAGATGAGAGATGAAGAAGTGAGATTTGTGAAAGAGGCTGTCTCCTGGAAAAGGTTTTAATGGTTATGTTCAGTGTTTCCGAAACATAAATGATTCTGTGTTTGAGACAAAACTTAATGCAGTAATTGTATTGGGCTCACTTGAGGAGGCTGCTTATTAGAATTTCAAGATATTGTATTTTTAGTTTCCTTTATTTCTGCGAATGATTTCTCCAAAACTGATTGGAGTTGAATGTAATTTAAATTTTGGAAGAAATTTGTTTCAATTCATAGTTGTGGAACTTAGTAAGCACATGGTTTAACTAAGTCATTTTAGGAACTTAGTCACTTAGGATTCCTCATTCTCTTGTTGTCAACTTGTGCATATTTCAAAAGCCCTATTAAGTTAGGCATTTCTGAACTCTAGACCCTCGTCTTCATAATTAGATAGCACTTTGAGCTAGATATATTATCTTGAGAACCATCTCGAGTAACCTGAAAAGGGAATTAAAAAGACTAAATTAATTTTTAGTTCAAACAATTGGGCTGCCCATATAATTTTAACAAAACTCGTGACACAATGACGGTGGAATGAACTTGTCTAAGTTTATAATACTAATATACTCAATCATGAAATGAACTTTTCAGACTTCTGAATTGATTGTTTTCGGTGTTTTAATTTAATTCATTTATTTATTTACTTCTTATTCTGGGCAGGTGTTTAGACTTGATATTTACTTACAGAGAAGATAAGGACAGGAATTTAGGGAAGTCCATCATGTTCAAGCGATCACCAAGCAGACCCAGATCCAAAAGCGTCAAGGTAAAACATATTCTGCAAATTTGTCTATTACTTGGTGTGTGTTTCTGGTTAGTCTACCAGGTCAAGCGCTCCCATGATAAAAAGAAGGAATTTAGTGAGAAAGATGCAAAACTCTCGGTCAATGCACAAAGTGGTGGTGAGCTTCCTAGATTAGGGAGGAAAGATCTACCTCATTTGGAGGAAGTAATTGAGAAAGAGAATCATCAGGAAGAAGAGGAAAAAGTAATTGGAGGAGAGGAAGAGGAAAACAAGCCAGATGAAGAAGAGCGAGAAGAAGAAAGCAAGCTTGATGTAGAAGAGCAGGAGGAAGAAGAAAACAAGAATGAAGATATAGAAGATGAGGAAAGGGGAGGTGGAGACGACGAGATAGATGAAAATGATGAAGAGAAATTAGGCAGGGAAGCTGATCATGATGAGGAATTTGTGGATGAAGAGAAAGAGAGGGAAGAGGAGCATGATGAGAAGGACAGTGAGAGGAGCATGGATAAAGAAAGTCAAGTAGCAAATGAAAATTTTTCGGAGGATCAGGATCATGATGTAGGCGATCAGAACACTCATGAAGCACGAGAGGAAAATTACAAGGGAGATGATGCTTCCAGTGCAGTGACTCATGATACCCGGACTATTATCTCTGAAACTGAGAAAGTGAGTTCAGAAAACTCAATTGAGAAATCAGAAGTGAGTATCTTGGAGCAGGAGAAAAAATTGAATCACACTGAAGAAATTAATAGTGATCAAAACAATTTAATTGTAAAGGCAAGAGGAGATGAAATGACTAAGAATGGCACTTCTTTGAGTGTAACTGATGTTGAAGGCAAGGGTAATGATAATTCTTACAACTCTGCTGATAGCTCAGTTACAAATTCAACAGTGACAACCCAATCCGGTGATCACCCTGAAGCAATCAATAACACATCACTGTTGAATACCAATGCAGGCAATAACTCAACTGAAGTAAGTACTGAAGGCCATGACACAGCAGTAACAGGTACAGACACTTCTGATTCTTCCCAGCAGAATGGAACGGTGCCTGTACCTGATTCAGCAAATGCTCATAATTTAACAGTGGATGTTTTGATTACTGGAGAAGGTGTGAGTGTGCAAAGCTTGAAAATTGAAGAGACCAATAGCTCTACGACAGTTTCTGAAAGCAATCAATCTGATGGTAATTCAAAGCTTTCAGTTAAAATTGAAAATGTGGAAGCAGATGCAGGAGAATCATCTATTTCACATAGTAATTCTAAGTCTGCTGTATCAGAAAACTTAACAGGTGAAACAGAGAATGGCTCTGGGTCTTTGGCAACAAAGGAGAATGCTGATGCTACCGAAAATGACAAGTCAGATGGTAACACTGAATCAGGTAGAACTGAAGAAAGCTCAGACAATTCCTCCAGAGATGGGACTTCAGATTCTGCTCAACATGACCCTATTGATGCTTCGGATTCCCATATTGCCTTGACTGAGAAAGAAGTTCGCACAGATCTGGATACATTGCCTGATATCAGAACAGAAGGGGATAACAGTGAAGACACTGCAGCAGAGTGAGTGCCGTGGTAAATGGCTGTTTCGTTCCTGTGCTCTGGAGTTTCTTGTATGTCCCTCTGTCTTCATACTACTTTTAAGGTTATTAGAGTGTTTTGCTTCACTGTTGATGAATGTTGCCTAGAGGATCAAGTTAGCAGGAAACATGTAGGCTAGTGGATATTATCTGCAGATTTAGTCTGTAATTTATTCAACTTTTTAATTTATACTTTTTTTTTTTTTTCCGATGTATTTAATGTGTGCCATGGTTGCTTAAGGCCAGAACTGCACAGTTAGAGCACATATGGTTAAACCTTCAAAACTTTGTTTCCAATGGATTGACGCTCAACACAATGAAAGATGTTTGATTTCTTGGAACATAATGACTGAACAGCTACCTTATTTGACATTTTGTCTCAATTATGTTGTGTCTTTGGTTAAATAAAACTGTCGTTCTGCTAAAGACGAAAGAGCTTCAACGTTGGATTTACCTGAATCCAACTTATAATTAGAACTTGTCTTACCTTGTGCATATTGTTCAATGATGAAATCATCACCTATAATATGCTATATTTGATTTGTTTGGATATATGGTCAAGAAATTAACAACTAATGGTCTTTTTCTCAGACTACTTGTGCGGTCATATTATCATTTCTTGTGTGATGATTGCCATGAGTTCTCTAACCAAAATTAATTTAAGTTTAACCCAAAAAAAAAATGCAAAATCGAATTGGGATTTTTTTTTAATATCCAGTTTGTTTAGATTCGTGTTACCAAATTAAAATCAATTGATTTAATTAAATCAATTATATCATCTCTGATTAGTCATATGACATCTAAACACCTTAGAGTTGCTCCAGTACTCAGACAACCTCTTTTTTTTATTGAGAATTATATATAAAACATAATATATAGAGTATTAACAACTAGATTTTTCCGAGGAATATTATAATCTTTTTTACTACATCAGTTTTACTGATCGATATGTAATCAATCACAGAATGGTAAATTAGATATTTATTTATTAAGGTGGCAAAAATCACATTCATTTGATTATAACCTCAAATTTGTAGTAGTTATAACATTTTCCTAGCAACTATTTTTTTCAACTATTAGTGTTTGGCACCATGCAGTAATGTAATTCCGTATGCAATGTTTAATTACCATGGATGTAATGTTTTAAATTCCATTTCGTTTGGTTAGTATGGTTGGAATCTTCACATTCAACTTCGTGTCTTAAACAAGCTTTGTCATGTATGTATCCAAAATGAGTGATAACTATTCGTCCTCTACAACAATGATGGTGGCAGGGGAGCTTCATTGGCGTCTTATTTTTAATTTATATTTTTGGTGTTTGGACCTAGGCAGATGAGCAACTATGGGTGAGTTGGGTTCAGTCTTTTGGAACTGAGCTTTTTGAAAAAGTAAGGTTTTCAAAAAGTTTTGAATGAAATTTGGTTTTTTGAAAAAATTGAGTGTTAGGTAAAAATGGTTAAAAAATGTTTTTTTTTTTAAAGTTAAGTGTTTGACTTGTACTTATAAAAGTAGAGGTTTGAGTTGTAAATTACCAAAAATGACAAGATATATATATATATTTATATATATATATATAAAAGAATTCTTTGTTTTAATTATCTCTCTTAATGCAAGTTATGGACACAATAAAGTCTATATGACAAATTGTTAATGGTAGATAAAAAATAATAATGTCACTAATAGGTCCAAATGAGAACTAATAACAACTTACTGTGTAAAATTTATTATGAGATTGTTATGAAAATATTGTGCCAATGACACTTTTTTTTCTCTAAAGAAAATAGCACTAATTTAAAAAGTCTAGAGATATAATAAAATGTGATAATATTTTCACAATACAATTTATTTTTAGTTGTGATCAATCCTGGTCTAATAAAAGATTTAACACCTCCACTGTTTTGAAATTTTTGTGATAATTTATTGTGTCCTAATACAGTTGTAATTTTCATTTTGTAAATTTCCTTGCATGGACACGTATTCCACTCTACCTTTTACTTTTATTATTTATTTTTTTTTTTACTTTTTTTCTTTTCTTAACCACACGTTTCCTTTCACCCTTATCTTCTTCCACCGTTGTATTCTCCCATCCTTATCTTCTTTCTCTGCTTCTCATTTTCTCTAATTTCATTAAAAATCAATTAAGATGAGGCTTGTTCTGAAGCAGAGCAGCACGGAGAGAACCTTTCTAGCAGCATAGTGGGCAATTTGGTAATTTAACACTACCTTTAATGATAATATTAATATTGATGAAACGTGCATTAGCTTTTATAAAAGACTCCGAAGAGCTGTCCACTGCCAAAGTCCTCTTCCTTCACAATTTCAAAACGCAGCTTTTAGCTAAAGCTGCTTTTAAAATCTAACTAAACGCTCATATAATTTTTTGGGTTTCAAAAAGAGCATTTTGCCTTCTAAGAGCATCCACATCAGTTCGTGTAAATTTTTCGTCTATTTTACATGAAAAGACCTACTTTTTCTATTTTACACTACCACCTATATAAAACACCCACATCAGTTCTTCTATTTTACAAGATATTTTAATAAAATAATCACCTCTCTCATTTTTTTATTATTTCGCTTAACTAACTATCCCTCTATACGCGCTCTCAGTCTCTCTCTTTATTCATTTTTCCAGACCTCTCTCCCTATTCAGCCAAAAAAACAGAAAGCCCTCTCTCTCTCTCTATACGCGCTCTCTCTCCCTCTCCCTCATATGTTCTGATTTCTCTCTCTCTTCTATCTCCCTCTCGGTCTCTCTCTGTCTCATCTCTCTCCCTCTCGGTCTGATTTCTCTCTCTATACAAACCAATGCATATCATCAAAGCTCCGATCACCGATCCACAGCTCCGATCATCATCACAGCTCCGATCCACAGCTCCGATCATCATCACAGCTCCGATCCACAACTCCGATCACCGATCCATAGCTCCGATCCTCATCACAACTCCGATCCACAGCTCGGATCACCGTTCCACAACTCCGATCGTTATCACAGCTCCGATCACCGATCCACAGCTCCGATCATCATCACAGCTCCGACCAAGCGAGACCCACGAGCTCCGATCGTTCCGATAAGCACCGATTTGTCACTTTTTTGTTTTTCCGTTTGGATTTTTTTTTTTTTTTAGCAAGTATATCTCTGTGTTGGTTTAAGCAACGATCTGTCTCTTTTTTGTTTTTCCGTTTGGATTTGTTTGTTTTTCCGTTTGGGTTTTTTTTTTTAGCACCGATCTGTCTCTTTTTTTTTTTTTTTTTTTTTTTTTTTTTTTTTTTTCCGTTTGAGTTTGTTTGTTTTTCCGTTTGGGTTGGTTTGTTTTTCCATTGAGGTCGCTGTGCACGGATAAGAAAGAGAAAAATTGGTGCGAACGGAAATTAATAAAAAACTAAATACACGAGCTACAGTATCCGTGTAAATTTACACGGGTACTGTAGCTCTTGGAAAATTTTAGACGATTATGCATGATTTTAGCTGGACTGATGTAGTGTGTTTTTTGCTTTAAAATGTGTAAAAACGGTCAAAATGTGTATTTTACACATTTATACACAGTTATGCAAGAGCTGATGTGAATGCTCTAAAAGTGCAAACAAACGGTCATTATATTGCACTTTAAGAAGGCTTGAGTAGAACGAGTTATTAGTGCAACTCAAAGTGGAATTAAAACATCAGTTGTATGATCATTGATCACTGACTAATGGACCATTGGACTTTAAGAAACTTTTTCTACCATTTCTCTCGAACAAAATTTTCTGTGAAACTTGTTGAGTTTCCTATGGAGTAATATTTCAAGTAAAAAGTTACCGATATAATATTTTTCGTAACTTTTTTTTTAACTAATCACTTTTGTTTAGATTTACTATTAATGTCATTTTTATCATGTATCAATTATAACAAATAATATATGACATGTTAACAATTATGATAAAAAAAATTATGAAAAATATGTCTCTAGACTTTTAATAATTATTCCTTCAAGTGACACTAACTCATTCAACAAAAGGAGGAAAAAAAAAAAAATATCACTAATAAAAATGGTAAATTCCAATCAACTACTCTTAAATTTGAGCTAATGTCAAACACGTTCATGACAATTGAAAAATAACCAAATTGATCCCTAAAGACAAACGACGTGTTTGTATATTTTACCTAAAACAAATTTTATATTGTATTTTTTTATTTCCAAGGCTACAATGTTACATCATTTTGCTTTTCCCAAAGCCAACAAGTACTCTATAATCCTAAAGAAATGTCAACCCAATTTTAGCACGAGGAAAGAGACAACATTCACTCGAAACAAAAAACAAAAAACAAAATTGGACTAAGCAAATAAAAAGAGAGCTTCTATGAAAGTCTTGAAGTAAAGGTACAAATTAGTTCTTGATATTACAATATAGCTAAAATTTCTAGTCACTGAAACAGTATTACTTGTCAACAATTATGATAAAAAAAAATTATAAAAAATGTCTCTAGACTTTTAATAATTATTCCGTCAAGTGACACTAACTCATTCAACAAAAGGAGGGAAAAAAAAAATAACAATAATAAAAATGGTAAATTTCAATCAACTACTCTTATATTTGAGCTAATGTCAAACACATCCAAAACAATTGAAAAATAACCAAATTGATCCCTAAAGGTAAACAGCGTGTTTGTACACTTTACCTAAAACAAAATTTATATTGTATTTTTTCATTTCTAAGGTTACAACGTTACATCATTTTGCTTTTCCCAAAGCCAACAAGTGCTCTATAATCCTAAAGAAATGTCAACCCAATTTTAGCATGAGGAAAGAGACAGCATTCACTCAAAACAAAAAACAAAAAACAAAATTGGACTAAGCAAATAGAAAGAGAGCTTCTATGAAAGTCTTGAAGGAGAGGTACAAATCAATTTCTTTTTTTTCTTTTTTTTTATAGGTACAAATTAGTTCTTGATATTACAATATAGCTAAAATTTCTAGTCATTGAAGCAGTATCAATGTCAACAATTTACATACACAATGGACTTGGAGGTTATTGGACAGCTTTTGGTTTCATTTTATAGTGTATTAACTTTGATTGATAATTATTAGTGCAAGCTTTTTGTATCAAATAGTTGTGAATGTAACTGGTGGTATGTATAACTTTGACAATGATGTTAATGAATGGCTATTATGAACTTGATTAATGGAAATGTAAATTTTACCTTACTTTTCTATACTTGTTACTTCTTAAGTTTGTGAAAGAAGTGCTCTTTGTTGTTTATGTTTTCATCGTAGGAATGTGGAAGGGAATTATCTTATGCATAACATTATTTAACTGCTTGACATGGTTGAGTTGTCTTTATTGTTAAATAAAATCATGGATTGTACTGTCGATATGTACCGAAGGAGTTGTGTTCTCTCTCTCTCTACTGTTAGACAAAACCACCATATACTACTATTTATATGTACAAGCGCATTATTGTTGAGGAAAATTGGAAAGAAATACAACATCCAATCTCACACTAAACTGGTATCCAATTTCCAAAAGCATACATTATCATTTGGAAAAACAAAAGTTAGACCATTTGCATTTCAATTGAGCTTGGCGCGAATAATATTGTATTTCTTTATTGTCAAACATTGGGTCCCATAGTTGGACTATAATGTCTCCTTTAGAAATTTCAAATTTCATTTGGAAAGCATTTGTATTTAAGTTGGAAGGAATAGATCAACTTTGTTGGTCTTACTTTCTGAACCTGCAGTCTTGGAAATGAAAAATTACAATATAAAATTTGTTTTAGGTAGAGAGCACAAACGTGTTTGTGTAGGACCAATTTGACTATTTTTCAATTGTCGTGGATGTGTTTGGCTGCCATTAGCTCAAACCTCAGATAGTTGACTAGAATTTACCCTAATAAAAATAACATCATCTCAAATGGCTACCAGTGTGTAAGTGTTCTTTCTTATTTGGCCAGAGAAGGAGCTCTATATGTGCCAGTGTTAATGATGCATTGGGCTACAACAAGTCAACAATCTAGAACCATTGTAACTGGGCCAGACTTGAGCTGCCAAGCCCGCTTTGTCAGGCGTTTCATAGCTTTAGCCTTTAGGTAAATTTCAAGCTTATTAGAACAGTCAAAGTCTGTGTATTAGAGCATTCAGTTGTGGATTGTTTCCTAGACTGTGAAGGAAAAGAAATTTGGATGTGGATAGTTTGAATGTGAAGAGAGAAAAATTGATAAATATTAAAATTAAAAAAATAATAATATTTTAATAAAATTGAGAAGAAAATAAAGAATTGGATATAGAGTATTTTGAAAAGTGGTTAATTAAAAAAGAAAACGTGGGAATGCTCTCAAAAGCCAATTCAAGGCTTAACCAGCCTTTGGTATGCATTGGATAGCATCAGTTTGTGAGAGTCTTTTATTAAGTACGAAAGCCGAAAAGTCTTTGTTGTCTTTAGGTTTTTCTAAAGATATTATGCTAAAACTTTTTTTTTTCTTTGAGGTTGTCTAAATTTCTTTGACTTTGAGCATCTAACAAATACAATCTCTCTCCCCACATATAATTTGAAGTTAATGTATATCTATTTAACCTTCTACCTAAGCCAAGATTTTAATGATCTATTTAATTTTTATTATTAGTTTTATTCCACACTAAAAGGTTAGCTTGGTGTGGGTTCTAATTAGCTCAACTAATAAAATTTATAATAGTTGAGTAAGAGCTTAAATTCAATCCTCGCTTACACCAAAAACTGATTGATATCTTGGTCTAATGATAAAGAGTTATCATCAAAAGCGGATGCCTTAGGTTGAAACTATCTCAAAAAAAAAAAAAAAAAAAAAAAAAAAAAAAAAAAAAGGTTAGCCTAGTTTATGCATACGATCCAATATTGAGATGTCTTATAGTAGTGCCAAGGCAATTGTTTAAGATTATAACAACTAAAAAGGTTCCAAATCTGCAAAAAATGGAGCAGACTATTAGAAATGTATGTAGTCGGAAATATATTTTCCAAGTGTGTTTTTAATACAAAAGTCGTCTTAATTATTTAGCAGATTTGGAAAAGGTTGTGAAACTCTATGGTCCTTAACAAAATCAAATTTTGATGGGCCAATTTTTCAAGTAAGGAGGGTAACCGGGGGATGGTTATTCAAGATTTTGTTTTTTGATACAAGATAGAAATTTTATTATAGTCTAATCTAAATATATAGGTGTGTGAATCTCCCTCCTAAAGATTTGAACTCTGGCCCTTACTTCCTCACCCCATAATAACTTTGTACTTGTAGAGTGACCATCGCGCCAAGAATGCGCGGTAGTGTTATTCAAGATTGAAAAGGCTTGGTAGTAACTTGTATGAACAAGAAAGTAAAAGTGGTTCGAAATGTAAAAGTGGTTCGAAATGCTGAGAAATTAAGAAGCTATTGTATTGTCTCTGTCCAAGCTCCAATTCGCAATTAGGGGGGGGGGGGGTGTGGGGGGAATCAAGAGGATATAATATTGGTTAATGATTCACTAAGAGTATCCACATCGATATGTCTAAAATTTTTTGTCTATTTTATATTAAGAACCTATTTTTTCTATTTTACACAATCAATTTGCAAAAATATCCGCATCAACTCATCTATTATTAGGGCTATCCAGAGACCCTATGAACCCGACCCGCCGCCAACCAAATTGACTTCTTCGGCAGTTGGCGACGGGTTTCTTCCTCCAAAACCCAAGTTTGGCCGGTCAGATGTCTATTTTCCTTCTCCAAAATCCAATCAACCCGATCCAACTGACCCACAAAATTTCTTACAATATTTGGTAGATCGGGCAAGATCTAGGCCATTTTTGTCAAGATCTTGGTGAGATTTCGCCGAATCTAACCTAGATCCTGCCAAAAATGGCCTAGATTAGGCCAGATTTGGTGAGATCTCAAAGATTTTAGCTATTTTTTTCATTGTTTTCATGTAGGATTCTCGCCATTTTCATGTCAAATTCTCTTCATTATCCAAATCTTCGATCCCGACCATCTTGCCTGTCGCCTGTTTAAGTTCCAACCCGCCCAATCTGATCATCCTCTCACTCGGTGGCAGGTTGAGATTTCGTCCACCCAATTCGACCCGACCTATGGATAGGCCTATCTATTATGCACTACGTTTTCTTTAAATAATCATTTAGTTTTATTATTTCACTATTTCAACTAGGGATGGGCCGAAGGATGAGGTCTTCATCCCCGCCCCGCATGACGAGGAAAACTTTCTCACCCCATCCCCGCCCCTTGGAGCCCCGCGAAGCCCTGCCCCAACTCGTAAAACTCCACTTTTTGTTTAATTTGCCCTACAACTAGTACAATTTTTTTAATGAAACATATTTCATTAATAAAAATATACTTGAAATTACAACTAAATTTATCCTATCAAATCAAATCAATTTTTAGAAAAAAAAAAAATTGAATAATATATCCATGTGTTTAACAAGACAATCACCAAAAAAAAAAAAAAAAACTCATAGTATAACACATAACAAAATAAAGGTAGAGAGCTATATTGGGTAGAATAAAATAAGCTAATATTGATATGTTTGTTTAAATAGTAGGGTTTTAGGGTATGCAAAATTTACAATTATAACCCTTAGCAACGCGGGGCGGGGTGGAGACGGGGAGGGGCAGGGAAAACCCGTGCAGGGCGAAGCGGGGAGGGGCGGGGCAAAATTGTCGTCCCCAATTTCAACTACCCACTCCCACCACACATGGTCTCTCTTTTTATTTTATTTTATTTTTGATTTTTCAGAACAATACTCTTTCTCTTCTCCACAACCCAACCACTCCTCTCTATCTCTAAAACTCTTAGTCCCTCATGATCCTCTATAGCTAGAGCTCACCTTGAGCTCTATCCAAGGCCAAGAGCCCTAAAGCCCTTGCCACCACAAGTGGCAGCGAACTCAGTAGCACCACCACAAACAGTGGTCAAAATCGGACTCCTTGAACCATCACAGACCTGATTCGGGTTGGTATGGTCTTATTTTCACTCTCTCATAATAGGGACGAACACCCAAGCTTCCATGGTAGTGGCAATAGCAGCTTCAGCTTGGGTTTTAGGTTGATTTGGTTCTTTAATGGGTTTACGGTTGGGATTTTGTTTTGGGTTGATTTTGTGATGAGTTTTAAAATTTGTTTGAGGTGTTTCTTCTTCTTCCTCCTTTTTATTTGGGATTGAAGAGAGCAAGGGAATAGAGAGTTAGAAATGAGAGAATGAGGGTGGGAGAGGAGAGAGAAAAAAATGATTTAATAATAAAATAGAAAGCTACAGTAACCGTGTAAATATACATGGTTACTGTAGCATTTTTAGATATGAACAATGTTATAAACCCATTGACGTGGGTAGTTTTTGAACAAAAATATGTAAAATTTACCACATTTTTTTATTTTCCATGGATTGGTACGATTGGGTTTAGGGTTGCTCTAACAGTCTCGAATGACTTAAAAAAGAGAAGGGGCCGAATAGTTCTAAGGATATCGACATTATTGATGAAGCAAAATGCACTCTAGAAGAGTTCACAATAATTGAGGTTGCTCATGTCATCAGAATAGATATAATAGTGTGGGATAGCTGGAAATGAAATGCACGTGGATGACTTCCAACCTTGGATTGATGAGCTACAAGGCTTTTCTTGCCCAAGTGTGCATATTTGAGATTTCAATGCATCTACCTAATTGCAAGATTTGTATAAAAGTAAAGAATAATACCAGCTTCTACCAAAAAAAAAAAAGAATAATACCAGCGTTTGGTATAACTGAAAGGTCCTTAATGTTTCTAAAAAAAAAAAAAAAAAAAGAAAGGTCCTTAATGTGCCAAAAGATGAAGTTTCATACTTTCATTAATAAACTAGGGCATTTGGTCAATATTCTCTCTCTCTCTATATATATATAGATATATCTTTTTATTTTTATTTTTTATATCTGGATTCGAACTTGTTTGTTGCTCTACACCTAATTAGACCTGTACACTACAGCGCTTGTTGATAGGGAAATACTCTGGGACAACCATGAAAGAATGCAAGAGACATTGTTACCATATAACATGTAGATTTAATCACACTCTAAGACATGTAAATAATATTAGATGAGATTTTACCATGAATTTGCATATATGATTGCATATTTGTATTTTTTTTTTTAATTATTAAAATTTAGTGCTAATAAAAATAAAAAGGAAAAGAGAATATGTTAATGTTAACAATATTTTCTATTAACCTCAACAACCCCACCTTGAGAGAGAGAGGACCTAAACTATAGAATAAGACATTTTACATTGGTTTTTTGCTTTCACATGACTTTATGATAATAATTGACTGAGTGCATGTTCTATCATCATTTAAAAATCAACCCTCTCAAAAAAAAAAAAAAAAATTCATTTAAAAATCAAACACATGCTGTCTAGCAATAAGAATATGATTCATTTATTAGTTGTAATTTCATGCCTTTCTTTTTTTTTTTCTTCCTCCCTTTCCAAACGAAAAGTAAATGACGAAGAAGAGTCATGTAAGCAGCATCAAAAACACTTTGTCAAAATATGATCAAAACAAAATAATAATAATAATACTTTGTCAAATACAAGCACCAAAATCTACAGCATAAATCTATCATAGTGTTGAAACTTATGACTAGAGATATCCCTTTACACCTACACATTTGAGATTACATCACATTTCTAGCTGGGGATGCCATAATTTTCACTTATTATTAACCATCCAACTCATTATCCATTAAAATTAGAATCTTCATCACGCTACAGACACATGGATTGCTTTAATAAGAACATTTCTCCCAACATAAAATTCTCATACTCTTTCCAATATAGCACACATGGACTAAAAATCAAAATTGATATTAATATTATTCTTGTTTTTATTAATAAAAATAAAAATTAAAACTATACAAATCACAGGCATAGTAAAGAACTAGTAAAAATTAATCCCTTTATGCCTAATAATTCCTCACTGTACAATTAATGTTTAATCCGGAAAATCCAGACAAAAAAATTGCTGTTAGTTTTCAGCAATATGAATGAGTCCAATTACCCCCCTCCAAAATAATAAAACAAAAAAACCGACAAGACCCGACCCGACCCTATTGCTGCCTCAATTCCTTTCGGAGCTTCTTCGAAAAAGACCCGCAAGCATCCATGCTCAAATCCATGGCTGCCGCCAATGCCACGAAGGCCGCTGCGTCCTCCGTGCATGTCACGTGCTTTACACCCACCTCCACCGTTGGTTTGCCACTTTTCCCCGCTTTCCTCACCGTTGAAGACATCACAAACCCTCTATACAATTGATGCAATGCTGCCGACCCGAGTTCGAACCCGGATCCGGATTCGGATCTCGAAGCAGGTCTGGACCCATTCCATGACCCAGATCCGAAATCCCAACTTCCTCTTGGGGTGTCCATTGCAGTGACACTAGAGGTTTTGTCCACACAGAATTTCCCGCCACTCTTGGAGCTGAGAGTCCCCGCGGCGATCTCGGAGGTGGTGTCGGGACCCGAGAAGAGGTGGAAGCGGTAGCCAATGGCGTCGGGGCCCCGGCGCTCCCGCCACGCCTCGAGGCGGCCCCACGGGTCACACGCCACATCCCCATGGCGAAAAATGAGCCACACCCCGGGGCTTGATTGGCTGACCCGCCCCGGCGACCCGGGGGACGGCACAAACCGTGTGACCATTGAGGCCATCGCCACCACTGAACCCGACAAGTCGTGCACGCTTATTTGCCATCCCTTTCTGTGTTTACAACTGGTTGAATTACTTTGTTCACTGCATAGGAATGAACATATTTAAGATTAGTATAACGTTGCGAAAGATTTCGTTTTCCCTTATTTTCTCAACAACCAAACAGAAACAAAAGAGATGGATTAATTCGATTCAAGTCTTGGGGTTTTAGAACTACATGAGATCTTAAATTAACATTTAAATGGGTTACCAAGAAAATTCAAGTTTTTGGGGTTTAAGAAAAAAATTCTTTCATATTTCCACTTTTTTTCTGGACAACAAAACAAAAACAAAAGAGGACAAAAAAGAACCAACCTTGGTAACGAAATTTGATCGGCCATGTTTCTGAAACTGAACTTGCAAGAGAACACAGGTTGTCTAACACTCCCATGGACTTGATAGACTTGAGGACTACACTCTGGTTCTCCACCGAACTCAAAAACAAATCTTGGGTCTGGCTCAGCCTTAACGCTCAAGTACAATTGCGCAGACGAGCCCTTCTTGTTATTGTTTCCAATGCCAACCCAACCTTGGAGAATGTTACTAGCCCTTGTCTCCACAGCACCCAGATCGATCTCTACAGGGACTGTCCCCAATAGCTTCCCACTGTTCAAACCACAAGTTGTGCCTCTCCTCCCTGTGTAGATTTCGATCAACAAGATTGGATTTTTCTGCTTCTTGAGGAATTTGTCGATGTGGGTTTTGTCCAAAGTGAAGCAAGCCGCTAAGGAATTGTCATGGGAGTGGATTTGGTTTTCTTGAGTGATTAGAGGGACTGTGGTGAATTGGGTGGGAAAGTTCTTGAGACTAATCTTGCAGAAACATGGAGAGGTAGAAGGGTGGACACCAGAGAAGGAGGGTTTGGAAGCTATGGGAAATTTCACTCCAAGATTTCCTACAAGGATTCGTACAAACTGGTTCGGATTCATTAGGAGTTGTAAAAGTTTTTCTTGGACTGGTTTTTCGTTTAGATGTGTTTATGCCTTTGAGAGAGAGAGATGTATATAAAAGGGAAAGGAGGGAGCGAAGAAAGAGGAGATAGGTGCAACTGTAACTGTAAGTACTAAGAACAGCTGTCTTTTTTTTCTTTTTTCTTTTTTTTTTTTTCTTTTTTTGAGAAAAGTTTAGGTACAGCCGTACAGGTACAGCTGGGTATTTGAGGTATTTGAGGAAACTCAAATCCAATTCGATTTTTCTTTCTTTTTTCAAATAAAAATATAAAAAATTATCCCTTCGGTAGATTAAGAAAATTTTACTTGTGCAAAATATATATATATATATATATATATATTTAAAAAAAAAAATTGATGACACAAACTTAAAAAGAAATGGGTATTCACGTTACTAAAATTGATTAACCTAAAGAGTAAATGATGTGTTGGGTATTTTCTGTCAAAATAGATAAAGTGGAAGTAGTCAATTTTCCTACTGAGGAAAATAATTTAATTTAACATAAATGACATAATGTATGCATCAATTTAAAAAGAGAATATACTTTCATAAAAAAAGAAAGAGAATATGCTAAGGTGGGCTTATATTTTTTGGCGTGGAATAATGGATGGTTGAATAACTTTTGGTATTTGTTTGCTTGGGCCTGATTGGTTAAATTCTACCTACACAAAGAAGTCCATTCTTTTTTTCTTTTTCTTTTTCTTCCTTTTTTTTGTTTGGGGGGGGGGGGGGGGGGGTAGGTAGGGGTGAATGTAAGTAAGCCATTCATTTGTTAACGTTGAGTACCGTTAATAAAGTGCTAACACAAATTATGAAAAGTTAGATTGATTCAAGAAATAACCTATGAATGACTAGTGCTTGAAGAATTAACCTCTCTCTCTCTCTCTCTCTCTCTCTCTCTCTCTCTCTCTCTCTACATATATATATATATATATATATATAGTGTTAATTGCACCTATGCTCTAATCAAAGTTAAGGGATTTCAAGTGTTTTGTCTAGTTGCTAATTACATTGAGCTAAATATGTAAATATTATATATATATATATATATATATATAAAATCATTTATACACAATAGTCAAAATTTAACCGTCGTGCATTCTTGACGCGATGGTTACTCCATAAGTATAAGCACTGGTGAGGTGTGGGAGGACAAAGGTCAGAGTTCAAGTCTCCAGAAGGAAGTTTCACACATATATACACTTAAATTAGACTAGAGTAAATTTTCTATCTTATATCAATAAAATTTAAAAATAATATTTTCTTAATTTTTTTAAAAATAATAAAGAAGAAGAGGAAGAAGGAAAGAGACATTGGAATGAAAATTGACAAAGAGGCACTGCCATCACATTTCCAATTTTTTAATGAATCTAGCTGCTCTAAATTTTTATTAAAAATTTGTAATTAAAGGCTCCAGCCTCTAGGAAATTTGAAACAATAAATTTGTGAACCATTTTTTTTTTTTAAAGTTGGATTTATTACAAAGTTTAGGGAAAATGCTAAACATATATACATATAATAGAATTTCAATTTATAGTGTCTATTCCATAATTTTTGATAGATATAATAGAATTTTAATATATGTTGTCCACTTCATGTTAATTTTTTTTATCATCAGACTAAAACATTAATAAGTTTTTTGTGTAGATAAAGTTTAAATCTCAAAACTCTTATCTGTCGATAAAAACCTTACAAGTTGAACTCACTTTGGTGTAAATTAATGTTGATAGCAAAATTAAATTACAAACAAAATGACTCATGCAACTACGCAATTCGGAAACATGGTGTTCATTAATGTGATGTAATCTAATCCTATTAAAAATATATATATCTTAAGAGATCAATGTACTTTTTAGTCATTTTATTTAAGTTTATTTTACAATTTTTTTTTAAAGATATAGGTACATTTAAAATAAATAATAATTGACAGAACACCAGTCCACCGTAGTGTAAATCAACGTGATGCAGCCTATTAGTACATGTTTGCCATTGTTTTAGTTTTTATTTTTGTTTTCATTTCATAGCTTTACCCGTTTAAAAAAGAAATTTGTAACTTCAAAATAAATAAAAAAATACGATCCCCAAATCAATAGGTAATTAATCATTTGGCCCACCCATCAATAGGTAACTAATTTCTTTATGGGCATAAATAAATTTAATAATTAAATGAGGAATACAACTATGTGTTTTTTACCACTCAAATAGATTACTTTAATAATTATAAAATTTTATTTTAAAAAGAAAATTAGACTTTTGTATGATAGACAGGAGTTAGATCCAGGGGCGTAGCCAGGAATACATGCTTGGGGGGGCCGGGTTGTAACAGAGATATACCAAATATAATTTTTAAGTCTATTTGATACAAAATTATCAACTTTTATATATTATTATATACTTGAACATGTTGAGAATTTAACCGAAATTTCAAACCTGTGAGAAACAAAAAAATAGAGAAAACAAAAAGCCAAAAGTAAAACAATCACACGCACAAGACAGTATTTACGTGGTTCGGCAATTTGCCTACGTCCACGGAGTTGCAGGAATTTCACTATTATCAAAGAAAATTACAATGTGCGGCTACAGTGTTTTTCTTTCTCAAAAACAACAACAAGACAAAACCCCAATCACCAAAAAAAACAGCTTTTATATCCTGCGCACAGGATTCACAATGGGTTACAAAACGGACCAAAAAAATTTTGTCGGCCCAAGCCTCCGCTCCATGGACTAAGCCTCAGTAAATCTCCCATTATTCAGGTCAGGTCAAGTCATCAACCGAATCAAATCATGCCTGACGACGATTTTTCATGGAATAAAATTCATCCATTATCATCTCTATAGTGAAATTCCCTGCAATTTCCTTCTCTATATAAATTATCATATTATCTGCCAAAAGCTCATCCTCCATTCTATTGCGAAGTCTTGTTTTTAACAATTTCATAGCTGAGAAAGCTCGTTCTGTAGTTGCTGTAGAAACTGGAAGGGTCAACACAAGACGAATAAGTCTATCAATCAAAAAATATATTTTAGACTTTCCTGAAATTTTTAATCCCCTACATAGCTCGGAAATTGTACTCATATTCTGAAAATCTGGATGTTTTATCACATCAAGCTCATAATGTCGCAATTGAGACTCCAAAAGTTCTTGTTCATGTTCAGTGAAATCTTGAGGATAATATTTCTTATCCAAATTGCATATATCAACAATCTTGAATAATCTAAAAGCATCCTTGGGATTTAAAGCTGAACTAAGAATGACAAGTTCCGTTGTTAGCTCACAAAATCTACTTTTCAATTCTTGCAATTGAAAGTCTATTGCAACTGTAAATATGCCAATTCTAAAATGATGTTCCATTGTTAAATTGTCATCTTGACGACGATATCTACCTCGACCTTTAGTGTAACGAGCATTCATATCAGGAATATCAATTTCATGTTGCTCACAAAATGATATAACACTAGCAAGTAAAGGCTCCCATCCATCATCTCTCAACTTTTGAATAAGTGATTTTGTAGTTGAAACTAAATGCATGGCATTTAAAAGGTCTTGAGATTGTTGTTGCAAAGCTTGACAAAGAACATTAGTAATTCCCATTATCTCTTTCATCAAATGCAAGATTAAAATAAACTCAAATGATGTTAACACCTGATAAGCTCCCTCGGCATCACCGCGTTGTTTATAATTAGCCCCTTCCTCAGAAATAGTATTAATAACTTTGCAAGTAGCGTCAAACATTTTAATCAAACTACAAATAGATTGAAAATGAGATCCCCACCTAGTATCTCCAGCTCGTTGCAAAGTACCAATCTGGTTTGCACCTCTTCCAGTCTCAATTTCATTAGAAGCAATCATATTCTCAACTTGTTCTGCTTGAGCATGTTGCAATTCATCATTACGCTTACTAGAACCAACAACAATATTGATAATATTGACCAAATGATCAAAGAATTGATGAACATCTTTTACTTCTCTAGATGCTGTAACTAGAGCTAATTGCAACCTATGAGCCATACAATGTACATAATAGGCATATGGACAATCTTTAAGAAAAAGAACTTGTAATCCATTCCATTCACCACACATGTTACTAGCCCCATCATATCCTTAACCTCGAATATTTTCAATGTGGAGGTTATAACGAGAAATGACAGCACATATCTCATTCTTTAAAGTCAATGCAGTAGTGTCTCTAACATGCACAACATAAAAAAAACGCTCTTTAATAAAACCTTCTTTATCAACAAATCTCAAAATGATGGCCATTTGCTCTCTCTTCGACTCATCCCGAGCTTCATCAACAAGAATGCAGAATTTTGCATCTCCAATTTCTTCACGAATAGCATTTCGCACATTATTAGCAAGAATATGCAAAATCTCCTTTTGAATTGTGGGTGATGTATATTTGGCATTTCCAGGAGCATTTTCCAAGACAACACTAGCTACTTTGTCATTGAAAGTCGATGTCAATTTTATCAATTCAATAAAATTGCCTCTATTTTTTGAATCAAGGCTTTCATCATGACCTCTAAAAGCACAAGCTTGGAATGCTAGCCATCGAGCACACTTTATTGAGGTTTTGAGCCGCAACCGATTATTCTCTAATTCTTTTGATGTTTGTTTCTCAATTAGCTTGTCAATATGTCGTGAATAATTCTGTAAATCCTCGCAACATTTCATAGCATTTTTATGTGGAGAGTTTGGTTCTTTCCCTTCATGACGAATTAAAGGACAATTCATTCCATCTTTCACCTTTTTCCAATTATTAAAACCTGTTGAAATGAATACATCTGATCCGGGACGACCTATTGGTTTCTTACTAAAAAGGTAGCAAGGTAGACAATATAATGCATCCGTTGTAGGTGAGTATTCCAACCAATCCTTATGTGAAACAAACCATAAAGGTTGAAATCGACGACGATGAGTATCATCATTGTATGGACAGACTATATTTTCAGGTTGGTATGGACCTTTTATGAGATAAGCTCGTCGAATTTCATCTTGTTTGTTGATAGGAAATTCACATATTTGTTTACGTGTTCCTGGATCACGATCTATCTCTTCAGATTGAAGTTTTGGACATTTGGAGGTGTGTTCATCAGGCATCGAAGTATTAACATTTGTTTCTATAGCCACGGGTGTCCTAATTTCTGAATTGCTAACATCTTTTTTCTTAAAGAATGCATCAATTGTTTTTCGTTTGCTCATAATTCTTTTAGCTTTAAGAATATGACTCAATTAACCTGAAAAGAATTTTAAAAAATAAAATTTTAATTAGAAATTTTTGCTTAGTTATATGAATATTATTCATACTCAAGAAAAAACAATATTTTCACTATAATTTAAACAGTCAACCCATTTTTAATACAACTTTAATTAATAATAACCCCTCAAATAATTTAATTAATTTATCTTTTTATAATGTATTGGTTAATTTAATTATATAACTTTAATTATTGTTGTTTAGCATAACAATAAACTATATTGCTTTAATTTATTTATCATTAATTATAATGCTTTAATCCTAGTTAGTAATTACGCAATATAGTTTTAATTTATTTGTCATTAATTTTAGCATAACATATTCTTTGTTACAATTCCTAAAATATAGCAATAAATAATTAAACAATTCTTAAAAAATTGCAATAAATAATAGCTAATAATTTAATGATTAGCTTTTGAATAAATATTAATTATTATTTAATAATGTTAGTTTACACTAAAAACCAACACATTGACTATTGACCAACAATGAGGGATAACCGCATAAAATAAGACAAACAGAAAAAAAAAAAAAAAAAAAAAAAAAAATCAACCAATGAATGATTGAAATGTATTCAACCAAAAAAATAAAATGAATGAGTGAGAATGTGAGATGATGTTAAAGTTAAAAGAATAAAAGGGCTCAGGCAGAACACTACAGGATTCATAAAGCCTAAACCATTCGGTGTGAGAGAGAGAGAGAGAGAGTCAGAGAGAAAAACCAGTTGAGGGAGGGCCGGACTGCCAGAGCCGGAGCCGGAGCGGAGGAAGCACCTAGTCAACGGCAGATCTCCGACGGCGATGAGTGCTGACCGATCTACCGACTGGCGTCGACGATCTACGAAGATTTCGTTCCATTTTCTCATTTTAGTGACAGTGAGATAAAGAGAGAGAAAAAGAGAGAAAAAGAGAGAAATACCTTGAGGGAGGGCCGGAGGGAGCACCGGAGCAGAGGCCGATCTCCGATCTGCGATGAGGGGCGAGCGACGACGGCGACGACGAGCGAGCTGCGGCGTCGCTGCGACGTGATCGTGGGTCTGCTGCGGTTTGATTTTTGTTTGTGTATTTGGGAATTTTTTTTTTTTTTAGATAAAAACCTCTGTCTCTCTGTGTTTGTTGTGTTTCTCTCTGTGTTTGGTTTGCTGTTGAGTGTTGAGTTTGGTTTGCTGTTGAGCTTGATTTGCTCTGTATAGACAGTATCGGGCATTGTGGTATCTGCCACCGATTTGATCTCTCTGCCAGCGACGTGATGGGTGGATTTTCTGGTTCTCTGTAATATATTTTTTTTTTTTTTTTTTTTTTTTTTTTTTTTTTTTTTTTTTTTTTTTTTTTTTTTTTTTCGGTTGAGAATGCGTGGGCTTGCCGTGAGCGAGCTACTGGGCTCACCGTGGGCTTAGCTTGGGGCTTCTCTGTGAATTTTTTTTTTTTTCAGATTTTAGTTCAATATTTTTTGGGCTTTTTTTTTTTTTTTTTTTTTTTTTGGCTTGAAAGTAGAACAGATAAATTTTTTTTTTTTTTTTAATCTGAGTATGTTACTAATTTTTGATTGAGGCCTGGGAGAATGGGTGAGAAATTGGGAGGGGGGGCCGGCTGCCTAAGGTTGGGGGGGCCTAACTATTTTTTCTTCATAGTCTAATGGGAAAAATTTTTTTTTTGCAGGGGCCTCGGCCCCCCCAAGCCACTATGTGGCTCCGCCCCTGGTTAGATCCAATATAATTACTATGTTTAAGAATTATTGTAGCGTTGTTCACCAAAAAAAAAAAAAAAAGAATTAATGTAGCGTGGAGAGAAAGTGAGAACGAAAGTGTAGAGTAGAGGTTTCCGTAGTAGTATAAAAAATTGCATGAGCATGCGTGGAGTAAGCTGGAAGTCAGTGCACACGTACACTTTTAAGTTATTGCCAGCAATATCGCATGATATGATATATGTGAATTAGGTGTCACTTTCTGTTTCTGCACGTACGGATTCTCGATTGGCTGCAAAGAGATCTACTGGTGCCCGACAGGCCACAACCCATTAAACAGCTGTCCCATTTGCCAACATTTTCGCAACTGGAAGGTGTGGGGTCGGCTTGGACTATATTTTGACTTTATTAATTAAGACTCAATCTACAAAAAGAAACGTGGGTCCTACTGGTGACTACTGTCAACTCCCTCACTCAAACCCACCCCCAACCCAACTGATTTGGTTACGTTGGACAAGTCTGCCACCTCATTCCTGTAATCCTTCCAGATTGGATCTTCCTTCCTTAACATAGTTTATTATTATTTTAAGAATCCAATAAAGAGAACTAAAGCTGATAACTATATATGTATATAGGATTTTAGTAATGTGTACCGTAAGGTCACACAATATACTATTTTTGAAAATTTTTTTATTGAGAATTATATGGCACTAAAGTGAAGGTGTGTATATCCTTATTTCTAAAATTAACTACCCTCCTTTCAAAAGGTGTGTATATCCTTGTTTTAGGAAATAACCATACAGCAATGGAGCTAAAACTATTTTTTAGCTTCATTGCTACAGTGCACATCTATCTATGGATGTGCACTATAGCTTAGAGTTAAAAAAAAAAAAAAAAAAAAAAAAAAAAAAAAAAAAACCTTGCCCGGTTGTGTATGTGGCTATGATGGTTGTGTGTAGTAAATATATTATTTATCGTAGTAGATATCTTATTTTATTATAATTTTTATATTATTTTATTATATTGAAAGCTAAAATAGATTCATTATTGTAGCATGTGTAGGTAAAATAAATAAAATAACTTTTTGTGGTGTCAAATAACTAAATTTTTAGCTCCACTGCTGTGGATGTTTTTACTAGTTAACTTAAAATACACTTCCATCTCATGAGAAAAAATCTACATAACAGAATCTTAAGATGAAAATGTATTGTACCTAAATCTTGCCTAATATATATATATATATATATATTAAAAATAAATTATGTGTAAGATTATAGATTAATTTGGAAAGGTTGAGAAACTGTTATGAATTTTCTTAATGATCTTAGAAGAATTCATTACAATTTCGATTACACTTGTGAGCTTTATCATCCTCCTTATTACTTATATATATATATAAAAAAAAAAAAGGTCAACTATTTCTAAAATTTTAAATGTAAAATTAATGGTGTGTATTAATTAATTAACTAATCCAACTAATTTGATCCATTATTCCAATCTAACACCTCATGTTAGTGTTCTATGGATTAATAGATAGAGATGAGTTATAATTTTATTTTTTGTTTAAATTCGGGTGGATAGAATCAGCAAAATGTAAAATTAAGTGAATCCAATCCATTATTATAATAATTTAAAATAATATATATACATATATTTTATTTATTTTGAGAATAAGTTTAAATTTTTGCTATTTAAAATTTTTTTTTTTGGTGAAGTTATCTTATCGTGTCTGATTGTATAAACTATAAACTAAAATTATATATTCAATAATGGGGTTGAAAATTTTATGAAAGCCTATTTATTTATTAGGCTTGATAAAATGGCCCTAACCCCACAACCCAGCTCAATTCCTAATTTCCTATGGGTTAGGTTGGGCAGGTTTTTAAAGTTGCCTCGAATTGGGTTGGATAGGGATTTATCATATCGTGGAGATTGGGTTGGATTAGGTTAGGTATCTGGATTGAAAAATACCCCACGTCCAACTCATCTATGACTCATGCCTACGAATGTGCAAATTTCCATACGGAAGTGTTTTTTTTTTTTTTTGGTTGACAAACTGTGGAAGTTTATGTATTAGTGCCTAATTTTGTAACTTTCTATTTCTTGTGTTTAAATTACAATCAAGTATTCCAAAACCCAACATTAGGATAAATTTTCTTTTATCCAAAACGAAGATAATTATATTAATAGAAAGTAAAAGTTAACAAATTTTCTAAGGACAGTGGTTAGGAAATATTTTTAAAAATTTTTTATGGAAAAAAAAATTAATAACTTTTTATATTTCTCATAAAAGTTATATTAAAATTAACTTTCTTATAAAGGTTTAATAACAAATGTTCTAAGAGAATTTGTTAACGGAACCCATAATATAATAAATGCTACATAGCGCATTTTATTCTATATGTGAAGTATTTAGTTGTTGGGTGTTTCATAATTAGAAGCCAAAATGCATAAAACATGTATCATTCTTGCTAGGCGATTGGCTTTGTGATACACATATGCATAACTTCAGCCTGCCAATCACTAGAGAGTAACATCCTAGATAAAGACATTAGACATGTATACTTTCATCATTCTAATGAAAAATGTCCTAACGGGTGTGGGAAAGTGTGGCAGCAGGGAAGCCATATACAACTTGCTGTGTAATGGCCTGCAATGGCTTAGATCGTCCCTACTAGAGAAAGACCCTAATGTGAGGGACAATATTGTGATTTTTTTTTTTTTTACTTAAAAAATTATGTAACTTATATTTTTCAGACAATATTGTGATTTTTTTTATTTAAAAAATTATGTAACTTATATTTTTCCTCCCCTATTAAGAAGACTAAAAAAAAATTAGGTGATGCTAGAGTTACTACAAAATTTTACAACAGAGGTTTTACAAATTAATGTGTCACTAATTGCAAGAAGTAAATTAAATACTCATTTATTATCCTATATTGAAGTGTCACTGATCACATTAAGCTTTTTGTAGTAAAATTTGTATTAATTTTAGCATTTCTCCAAAAAATTGCTAACGTCAACCTTTTTATTTACCAATAACTACTTACTACATAAATAACTTGTAAAATAGTTTGTAACTCTATCATTTTTCAAATAGAAATCTAACCCGATCACTATTAGACGAATTAATTACATTAAAAGGTTAGAAATTAAATTTGTAATAAAAAATTATAACATAAAACATTAACCAAATATTATTTGAGTGATATCTAAATATAAAAAGAGTCAATAGGCTCATGAACAGTAAGTTTGGTTTAGTGAGCTACCCTTTTTCCTCCTTTTTTTTTTTTTTCCCTGTTTTTTCTTTCAAATTCACCAGATTGGTTTTAGCTTGTTTTTGTTTGTTGTTGTTGTTGTTGTTGTTTTTTTTTTTTTTTTTTTTTTTTTTAAAGAATCTTTACATGTTTACTTTGTACTTGTAATATAAGCTTATATTGTATACACACAAAAAGTGGTAAATATAATATACATTTGCAACAAAAAAAATGATAAATATTGTACAAATTTTGCAAATGTGTACAACATTTGCAAATTTTTATGTGTTTATAATATAAATTTACATTGTAAGTATAATGTATATTTCTATATATAGAAAGAGTGAATAGGAAAAGTTACAGTAATTTCGCTACAATAGTTTTGGTATGTTCAATTTTCATTGTTTCGTTGGCCACTTTTTTTTTTTTTTTTTAATGTGAAATAGTGCGAATTAGACAAACCAAAAATAATGTATCATGTCCGCTGCAGCTTTATGCATTCACCAAAAATATTATTTTTTTTCACATTATTTCACATTATGAAAATGTCCAATGAAACTATTTTTTTGTCCATCAATAACAACCTGTAACAACTTACTACTTATGATTTGTTGAGAAAATATTGTGGACATATAATTTATTTATTTATTTTTGTGAAATTGTTAAGACATCTTATTGTTGTCACAATATTTTCAAAACAGCTATCAATTATTTATAGGTCAAAATAAAATGAAACAAAATTATAAAGGTATTATGTAAATGTTGTGTCATTCTATTGTGTTTTTATAAATTTTTTGTTAGTTTAGTCAGTTTTTTGAGCCCAAATTCACTGTTTCACATACAATTTTCTTAGGTTGACTTTTTGTATTTTTTTTTCTTTGCACACCATTTTAAGTAAAAACACATAGTTTTATACAAAACAACAATAACAAAAACTTAGGAAAAAAAAACACTTTTCATCCTTTATTTTTGGGGTAGTTTATAATTCCTCCTTAAACTTTAAAATCAAGCAATTTTTACCTTAATATTTTGGAAAATAGCAAATATTTCATATTTTTATTCTCATAGTTAAACCTTAATAAAAGCTTATGATTCTTAAAATATTTTATTTTGTAATGTCTAAATTACTCCCACTAAATTTTAACATCCCAAAAATTTTCTTCATATATTTTGAGTTTTAGATGGTAGTAATTCTTGGAAAGTTGGAATGATGATACAATGTGTTTTATTTGTTATCCAAAAAACATTGATTTTCTAGGTTTTATTTTTATTTTTTATAGCAAAACTAAGTTGTTTATTGTTGAAAGGTGATGATATTCATTATCATTCTTAGAAATTTTTAGTGGGTGGATATATTGCCTTTAGCAAATAGGAACTAAAAGACTATTATAGTAAAATAGATATTTATATGTTAAATAGCTACCCTAATTTTGTGGTTGATCAAAATTCTTATATGAATGAGATTAACTTTTTATGACATAATTATCAAAATTCTTAAAATTTGTATCTCATTTGATTAATGTAAATCTCTACATACTTTAAAAATCAAATGATTTATATTTTGTTTTGTGATACAAATAAAATCTAAAATTGAATGAGATTAACATTTTATGATATAATTATCAAAATTCTTAAAATTAGTTTCTTATTTGATTAATATAAATCTCTACATATTTAAAAATCAAATGATTTATATATTTTTTTTTGTGATACAAATAAAATCAAAAATTGATTTTAATTACTACTCTCTTTTCACGGCAAGCACATGACTTATATGTGCTGCCCTAACTAGTCTAAATATAAAAAGACCAATTTAAAATTATCAACCCCAAAGTATTAAGCTGGCCCAGAGCCGTGTGGAACAACTCAAGTGGAAATGGCTAAAGCCCAAAACCGAGAGACCTCTCATTTGCTGTTGATCCTACTATCCGAGGTACAAGAATTACATGAAAACCACTAGACTTTATGTACGAAGTAGTTCACATAGCACCCCTAGAATTCCAGGTTATGATCATCATGATAAGTGGAACTTGATCAGGAAAGTTAACAGAGCTGTGCGTAAGTAGTGCATTGGTGAGGAATTCAATTTGATGTATGGAATGACCCTCTCTTGAGAGTGTGTGGGAGAGGGAGGAGAAGTAGACCCTATTGCCTTTGCCACAAATTGTCTCTATAAAAATGAAGGCAAGGTTGCAAGAGGAAAAAGGGATGATCTTCGTCTAATATTAATATATATGTGTGTATATATATATATATAAAAGAGTATAAAGTGAAATAGAGTATTTGAATTCATGATCTATCTAAAGAGTGTGCTTCGAAGAAAGTGGGGGGTGGGAATTTAACATATATATGTACCTATATGTAGTGGCGGAGTTAGGATTTTAGTTTAGAGGGGGCAAGGTTTAAAGACAATATTAAACTAAAATTACCTTAAAAAAACTAATCAATATTAATAACCTAATAAATAAACAATTGTAAATAAGTATAAACTATAGTTTATTTTTTCATAACAAATTTAATTTGCTTAACAATATGTGACATTTTATATTTTAAAACCGTTGCATAGTCACTAATAATCAAAGTAAAAAAAGTATAGCAATAATCTATAAAATTGGAAACTAAAAAGTCAATAAGGAGAAAAAATGGATAGTGGAGATTTGAGAATTTCAATACCGTACTGGGACATTAGGTAGTTTATCTTTTCTATATAAAAATAATAATAATAATAATAAAAGACTGTAAAATTTAAGACCACCATCATTGCAGTGAAAAAAAACCCAAAAATAATAATAATAGAAGAAAATTGAGTTAAACAGTAAAGTGTCATATATGGTGATAAGCTATAAATTTGGACAATGTAAAAGCTTAAAAGAGAAAATAAGTAGTACTGTTATGGGATGATCTATGCAACTTTTTCCCTTTTTATTTACGTGTAAGGATTGTTTTTCTATAACAAGACATTTTGTCTTTTTGAATTTTTTTTCCTGTGTTGGGCAAAGTATTTAAGAAAGGAACCTAAATGCTATAATCTAGGGGACTTTTCAGGAGGAGTCAGGGGGGGCAGTTGCCCCCTCTCGCCCCCCCTTGGCTCCGCCCCTGGCTATATGTCATCAATTTTTATCGAGGTGGCTTTTTTTATTGTCATGAAGTAAAAAATTAGCTTGCAGACTTTATATTCCAGAGTTACCTAATAGTTTCATGAAGTTGATAATATAAAATATGCTACGTTTTCCATCGAAACAAATGAAGTGTTAGATTTTACTTGAAAGGGGAGAATATTCGTGTAGCTCTACACTCCGTTCATTAGTTAACTAATGAAGAAAGAAATAAGTTTGATGATCATTTTGATAAAAAAAATTGAAATTATTTCATATAAAAAACCAAAATAGTTACAACATGATATAACTTTTAATCACATGACCTATTTTATAGTAATGTTACTTGTTTAAATAATTTATAGAGTTATGTGATTTACAATGCGTATGCATGGTCTTATAAACTGTTACATAATGGGTTGGACTTGGAGGTGATTCCTATTGTATAAACTATTACAGTCCCATTGTATTTTATTTTATGTAGATTGGCATATTGATAGTGGTTATGCAAATGTGAGTGTCTAAGGTTGTAAATGAAATAAATACAATGGGATTGTAAATGAACCAAAAAATAATTAAATACAATGGGGCTGTAACCTATAAATGAACCAAGCTATTTATGAATAGCTTGAGCTCGACTTTGAAAAAAATTTGTCTATGTCCATTTGTTAAGCAAACAAGTTAAGATCAAGTTTAAGTTTATGGTCAACTATTAAACAAGCCAAATTTAAATAAAATAAATTTTTTGTGAGCATGAGACTTGATTTAAATTTATATAATATTATATTTTTATATGTATATTTGTTTATAATTTACTCATAGAATTGAGAATTGATTTTGCAAGTTTGTAAATAGGTTCACATAGTACCAAATTATTATTTGTAGTTTATTGATAATATAAACAATTCATTTATAGTAAAGATTCATAGATTTGTAAAGGGGAAAAAACTATTAGTCATGGTTTTACTATATAGAGGAAAAGAATAAATTATTCAAGTAGCTTGCAAACAAGTTTAAACTTGTTTGACAATAAAATGAACCAAACTTAAACATATAATAATGTTTAGTGATAAGCTCGAACTTAGCTTATGTTCAAAATAAAATTAAATGAACAAACTTAAATTTTTGATTCTCAACTTAGCTCAGCTCATTTATAGCTATATTTCTTTTATTCCTAAAATAGGATGAACCAATATTTTCTACCCATGAGAAATCCCGACTTCAACTCTAAATAAATGGCAATCGGCTCATTATATTTTTATTCCCTTCTTATATGGCTGCTATGAGGCTTTGAGAGTATATTTCTCCTCCATACATGCTCATTCTGCTCATGTATCAACCACCATTGTTTTGTGAAATCAAGGGCTCTCTTTCAAGACTTCAATTGAAACCTCATCCTCAAGTCATGGAGATATGTCATTTCTTTATAAAACACTCATACATGCTTTGAATAAATCAAAATATCTTGTATAATTATAACAATTCCTTCAATCTGGTTTGAAGAAAAACTTTATCCTCTCTCTCTCTCTCTCTCTATATATATATATATATATATTTTTTTTGGTCAATCTAAATTGACAAAGTAATAAGTATTACCAGTAATCTTTAAGTGTTGAAAAATAGTAAAATTTTGTGTATTTGTCTTTTTAATTGAGAATGATGATGATTACCACCCTTTCAACAAATGCTAAAAGAAACAAAAAGATTAAAGGCTTCCATTGTAGGTAGTAATAGTGAAGGTCTTCCCAAAGGACCAAAACTTCAAAAAGAAGGAATGAAAGGTCCAGAAAGGGAAGGGTTTGGGGCATTATTTTAGGCCTTTGACAGCATGAGAAAACCTAACAATTTAAATCCTAGATCAAGAGAAATGCATGAAACTCAAAATACATTACACAAACGAAGAGCAGAAAGGATGAATCACTAAATGCTTCGCTTGAATGATGAATTTCACGAATTAAATTCATTGTGTAATTCACCATTCATATCATAAGAGGGACTACCATATCACCATGTACTCTAAAAGTACTTAATCATTTTCTAGAGGAAGTAACATTAATACATTTATCATTTATTTTAATAAATGACTTAGAGATTAATACTTATCCTTTTATGTTATAGATATAATTTCAATTATGCTTATACAGAATAGAAATATCACTAATCTATAAGAAAATTGAGATAATTAATCTATAGTTACAAATTATTTTACAATATTTTTACAAACGGTTGATATAGTTTTTATTAGTTTTCACCTAGGCCCACCACTAATATCACTTTTTTTATTTACCAATAATCACTCACTACATCAGCAATTTGTAAAAAGTTTGTATTCCTAGCATTATTCAATTGAGATAAATGCTTCTAAGTTTACTCTAGCAAAAATCAGCAACGCCCAATATAATTAATGACGAAAAATAGCAAATATCAATAAATTCCTTATAGTCTTGTAGGCTTGTTTATCTGTATTCTTCTTAAACTCCTTCCACATAATCCTTAATTCGTTTCCTTTCAAAATAATAATAATAATAATCGGTAATTGTTGGAGCTCCATTCCGACCGCATCCATACGGAATTCCCCAAAAAAAAATTTCCTTCCTATATGAATATGTTAGAGGATAAACTTATTCTGTTTTTGCAGACATATTGTCATTGTTTATTAACGAAAGCAGCTTTTTGATTATCAAGAAATAGAAAGAATAAAGCAACTTCTTCAGGAGCTAATTAACCTAATCAATGCCGTAAAAGAAAGCTCCTCAATGGTTTTTTATGTGGTGATTTGATTGGTGAAGCACTGTAGAAGTAGTATTAGGTTCTTATGCATTGCACCAAAAATTGAGAAATTCTATTTTACAGTTAAGATTTTATATATAATATATATTCAACTATATATTATGATATCATGTATTTTCTATTAAAATTTTAAATAAAAAGTGTTACTAAATTCACTTTAAATTTTCAATATTTAACATGAAACATGAATTGGATTCATTTTAAATGAAGATGATCTTATTCAACTTGCAAGATAGATAGGTCATGGTATTTTTATTGTTTCAATGTCAAAATTAGATCATATAGAGAATATATACTAATGAAAATAAGCTCATCCAAACACATAGAAAATTATGACTTTAATTAACTGTAATTAATTCTTATCGTAGGTTACTTTTCTAGTGCAAGGCTTTTCTCATTTTTTGCAAGGTTCCACTAGGTTAACGATCACGTCAACAAATGATTATGACCACTCCAATAACAACTGTAACAATAAACATTATTTTAAAACTCATCATAATTATTTATTTACAAGCTACAACTATAACTGAAAGAAGAACCAAAGAGTAGACCATAACTAGTAGCTAGGAAGGCACTAGTTTTTCCCTGCCTTCAGAAGATTGAAAAAAAAAGGGAAAAAAAAAACAACTGGTAGATGAAAAGAAATGCATAGAAATTCAGTTCAATAAAAATTAAAGCAGATACCCATAAGCAAAATCGTAGGCATTAGGGATAGTAGAAGCAGCATCAACTTTAGGCTTGCTCTCAAGAAATTCAACATATTCTATACCATTCATCTCCAAGTGTGGTAAAGAATTAGGAGCAGACTCAAACAAAATCTTGTTGGCTTGTTTTGCTACATTCTTCTTTAGCTCCTCAATCGAAACCCTTAATTGCTCTAACTCATGTAGCCCAAGCTCATTGATTGGAGCGTCCCACCAGCATTGTCTTTGGTTAGCCCTCCTCATGTGGTCAAGTGCTTCTCCATACTTTTTCTCAGCTTCGACTTGATTGATAATTTGAGTGAGATAATTGTTGAGCTCACGAACATTAGCATTTTGATGAGCTTCAATGAGCTGGTGTTTCTTGGACCCTAAGTTAGGGTTTCCAGTAAGAAAACGATCAAGTATAGGCTCAACGTTGGGGTGACCAAATGAGAAAATCTTGCCCGCTGGTGAGAAAACAACAATGGCAATCTCAGCCCCACAAAGTGTACAAAGCTCACTAGCTTTCTTAAAAAGCCCTGACCGACGTTTGGAGAATGTAACATGTCGATGACTTTTGCTCAGAATTTTTGTACACCCTGTCTTTTTGCGACCCATGCTAAGATTTTGCTTTGCCATAGCTAAACCTATCAGAGATTCAACTCGACTAGACTGAAAGGAAAAATACTTGTTTTTTTTATTTGGATTTTCTGTGCTTCTGCCGGGAAAACTGAAAAGTGGGTACTTATATAGGGTCTTTTGCGTTAACTATGTAATTAATTACTACTAAAACTATCATTTGTGTGTCTTAATTGTCAATTACTTTGTATTATTAATCAAAGATTTGGACGTTACAAAATCTTCTTTACTGTGTGGATGATAACTATGACATAATTATCTATTTATAGGTTTATAATTAATGATCATTTAACCTTTAGAGGTCATAATATAGCATATTTGAGGCGGGTTTATATCTTAATAAATTGGAATTAGAATTGAGTTTGACTTTCCTTCACAATAGATTAAGGAAAAATACTTTACATTTTTTGATCGAAAAAAGGAACTTTAGATTTACTTCTAAAATCGCTTTCATACATACAGCTGTTATCTTTTCCCTTTTCCTCCAAAAAAAAAAAAAAGCTAATATCTTTTCCTAAATTAAAAAAAAAAAAAAAAATCTCTTACATACATGATGAACCAAGCTAATCCAATCTGAAGTAGGCCATAGAATAAAAGGCATTGCCCTTTGTCTTGGTATTATTTTTTTTAATAAAGTTTCTACCTATAGCGTCTACTTCTAATAATTGCACACTTTATTATTAAATCAAAACACAAATTGGTATTACAATGAAATTTTTTTTTTTTTGGTTGAGAATTCACATTGAAAAAGGTTAGAGATGTTTTAAAAAATAATTTTATTTGGAATAGATAAAATTTTATGCAAACCATAAACTAATACGAGATGATTTTGTATGTGATATAATAAGAACCTCAAAACCATCTTTAATACTATTATATTATTAATTACTATGAAACTAATGCGAGGGAGATGCCTCCTTGATGACTGTCTTTAAGCATTGCAACTAAGCACCAAATACAGAGTTCCTGGTTCGTTTAAGTGGCTACAGTCTGGAATAGCTAGTAAAGTTGGGTTGGTCTCACTCTCAAGCAGAAATATGAAAATTATACAGAAAGAAAAGTCAGTTTCCACAATCCTAGATTTGTTTTAAAATTGTACTAGGCTGAATCTTCACGAACGTTCATTAAGATATTGTGTGACGCAGAAATATGATCCACGATCCCAGAATGCAATCACTAAAATAGCTCATGACGTACAGTAATACACGGTCTAAATCCTAAAACTACAAACAAGGTTGTGAAAGAATTTATAAAGAAAAAACATATATACTTGTCTTTATAGTCCATACAATTGTGGACATGTAGATACGCATATTATGCACACGCGTGCACTCAATACATATAATACTTAACCAATTTAAATAATAATAATAAAAAAGGATACTCATATGAATACTAAGTGGTATTTTAATGTTATAAAACCCATTGTTATTAATTCCATTTTGGACCCATTTCGGTTTGTCTAGTGGAACGAAATATTTCGGTACTGGCCTATTTCGGCGTACCGTTTCAGGGTGTTTCGGGGTTTCTAAAAAAAAAAAATATATATATATATATATATATATATGTATATGAACACACACGTATACAACCTATTATTTACAATTTATTGTGTAAGAATTGTGAAAATGTTATCAATATAACATTTTTCTAATAATAATATTTAAAAAAAAAATTAATATTAATATAAAGTTATAAACCATTGTACACAATGAGGAAAATAAAAATAATACATCTGACATTTGCTTTTGAATTTTTTAACTCTTTTTGTCATTTCCAAAGTCACTCACATGATGGGCTCAGAAAAGTTGAAATTTGAAATCAATAAAAGACTCTAGGAGACACCAGGACACTCAAGACAATAGAAAATAAAAGAACAAAAGACCAGTCCCACTAACCAGTGGATACAAAATGGAGAAGAAGAAGATGAAGAAGTGGGCTAGGACGCTAGGTTCATTCAGGCAAATGGTAGGCCGGTGTCGTTTGGATCTTTATTTTTTATTTTTTTTAAATTTTAATAACAAGCTAAATCCTGTACTGGCCGGAATTTACATCTTGGCCGAAATTGTCTGGAATGGCCCAAAACGGCTTGAAATCTGACTCGAGGTGGAACGTGGGGTATTTTGGTACCAGTTTACATATTGATACGAAAAATTCCGGCCATTTCGGCTGGAACGGAACGGTATCAATAACAATGATAAAACCCATAAAAATATAACAATCCGTTATATTGTGTTAATTTTTTTTGGGCTTTTATATATGAATAAACCTTGATGTAATTTTTTTTTATCAAATTTTTACTTATAATTCTCATGTAATGATTTTTAGTAAGTAAATAAATCCCAAGAACAATTTATGTTAATTGTATTTAACTTTATAAAATGATTAAATCATAAAAATTTTAAGCCATATCATAAGTACCATTTGTGCATCAAATACTTTTGAGTTCAACTTAAAAATAATATTAAATTATAAAGTTTATTATATAACTGTTTTTTAAATTTATTACTTAAACATTTATTTTTGAAAAATAATAAATATCATATAAAGAATTTGAACTCTTAACCCTTTTAAAGGTAACATTTTTTAATTTTATTTCTTTATATTTTTTATCTTCAATTACAAATTTCTTTCTTTATTATTATTATTATTTTGAATCCTTCCTTTTATTTTACCTCTTAACTTTAAGATAAAATAGGAAACGTCAAGGGCCTTTTACCTTAATCAGCACCTTCTCATACACAAAGTTCTTGGGAGGTTTAAGGAGGGGGGAGGGGGGAATTTGAGCTGCGAGATTAACAATATATTGTAACTATCTCAAAAAATATATATATATATACACACACACACACACATATATATATATATATATATGAAACATTTTTTTTTTGTAATGTTTTTTTTAATAGGTTTGACATATAAAAGAAAATTAAAGAAAAAATTCAAAAATGGAGAAGAAAAAAGGGAAGAAGAAGACCATTTATAAGGAAAAGGGGCAAGGGGGTTGGGCCCTCTTGACCCCCTACGCTGCTCTTGTTAGTATGTTTTTATAATTTATTTGAACATTTGTAGGGAGAGAAGAGTAGAGGGTAAGGGAGAGGAACTTTGCCTCTACTTTAATTAAAAAGTTGTAGTTTCCATCATGTGAAGAGAGAGGGCAATCAACCTGCTCATTTCCTTGCTAGAAGAGCAGTTTTATCTACATATTTTGATGTATAGGTAGAAGAACAACAACTAGATTTGGATGATGTATTCCAAAATAATTTCATTCATCAATAAAATTGAACCTTACTTTTTCTTATTTAAAAAAAAAAAAAAAAAGACATCCAAACTAGATTCATTAAGCTTCCTCAGTCATCTCATTCTACTTTCCTCGCCTCCCCCTCCATCCAAACACAATCTCATGGATAAAATTAAGGCATGAGGTTAACTTTATGATGTCCCACTATAATTCCATTTCATATTTGGAAAGGAAAAAAAAAAAAAAAAACTCAAGTCCTCATTCCCATCAATCTTCTTAGATATTTGAACCCTAAATACAGAAGGTGTTAACCAGTTGAGTTACTATTTAAATTTGTATACTAAAAAGAGTCATCTCGTTTGTATAGGGGCTTAAGGAAAATGAAAGCTATATATAAATGTGGAATACTCATAGTTTGACAAAATATTTATATTCTAAGGCAATTTTAATGGAGGAATCACTTTGAAGTGTTCCCAAGATGAAGGGTAGAAGTTTCACACCCAAGAACTTTGGATCTCATAAGGCTTTTTATTTTATTTTATTTATATTTTTTTTTCTTGATGAGGGATCTCATGAGGCTTTGAAAACCACTAGCCACTAGGCCAATCCCTTGGGGGTTAATATATGTGTATTTATGTATATGTATAAGTCATCATTATCCTATTCTAAAAAGAAAAGAAAAAAAGTCATTATTATCCTAGTCATTATATATTCTCTAATTGTAATTGAAAATTAATTATTTTTTTTAATTTAGTTTAAGTGATATTAAGAATACAACAAATTTTAGCTTTTTCAAATTGATTTGTCATTAATTTTAAAAAATAATAAAAATTAGACATTCATTTAAAATTTACTAGTTATCTAGGTTACACGGACACGCCATTTTTGGCGTCGTGTCCGCGTCCGATACGTGTCGGACACCAGAACGGGGACGACGCGCCAGATTCCGGTGTCCGGCGGTGTCCCTTTTCTTTTTCTTTTTTTCGCTTCTCCGACACGGCTCCGACACGGCGCCGACGCGGTTCCGACGCCTCCGACACGCCACCAGTGAAAAAAAAAAAAAATCACAGATTTTGACCGGAACTTACCAATGCCATTGATTTTGTGATAACCCTAAAATAATATAGCAAGTTTAGAGTCTCTTAGACTGAAAGTTGAAACCACATCTCAAGATCTTCTCAACCCACCCTCCCTCTGTCGCTGCCGCTGCCGCTGCCCTCTGTCCCTCGCCGGAGTTAGATCGGACCGATCGGCGAGCTCCGACGTCGACGCCGTGCCATCTGTCCTCTGTCCCTTCCGATCTCTCTCTCTCTCGGCGCGGACCGATCTCTTCTCTGTTCTCTCTGTCTTTTTTTTTTTTTTTTCTTCTTTCTTTCTTTCCGATGTTAACTTGAATCTACTGTTACTTATTATAACGCATTTTGCTTTTTTTTTTTGTTGTGTTTTTTTTTTTTTTTTACTGCTGCTGTGGCATGTGGCCTGTGTGCCCTCCGTCCTTTTTTTTTTTTTTTTTTAATATATATATATATATATTTTAATATTAGTCATAACTTATAAATTTGTTTTCGTGTGTCCTGCTATAGTTTTATTTTTTTATTAAAGTTAAATATTGTAGGTAATTTTACTAAAATGAATATTGAAAGTGCTTGAAGATTTTGTGTATTATTGTAGTATTTTGGGTGTTAGTTTACTTATTTGTAGTTCTTACATAATTTAAATTCTAAACATAAATGTATTTTGTCTAAAAATATTAAAAAATATGCTTAAATATAAAATTTAATTAATTATTTAACCGCTGTGTCGTGTCCTTATTTTTCAAAAATTGCCGTATCCTTGTGTCCGTGTCGGTGTCGTGTCCGTGCAACATAGCTAGTTATATTCATTACCGTGTCATTTTGCAATGGTTATGTATAATCCTAGAATTTTCCAACTAATTTTTGTAGACTTAATTGTCTAAACGAAACCTATTAAATAATTGTTGACCAAAGAAATCTAACGGATCCAGCCTAAAGAAATTTACCTAACTCTTGCCTTCGCTTTTAATATAAAAGACACATTAGATATCAAATAGTTTGGATCTATCCTAACGATATATATATATATATTCCCCTTTTTTGAGAAGACAGAACAATACTTAATACTTCTTCTTTTTAAAACAAAAATAAAATAGTTTAATATATATTTAAATCCTTTTCGGTGTGTAGTTCTGTATTTTTCCGACCCAAAAAAAAAAAAAAAAAAAGATTCTGTGTAACTTTTCTATTTTATGTATTTTTACAGATTTTCTTCAAAAAAATAAAGTATTGTTACAGATAAACATCTAGCCATCTAGGCGTGTTTTGCACGAGGGGAAACAAAATCAAGTTCTTAAGAAACGATTTATTTTTGGGGTACGAACTTTCTCGATGAAGGTGGTAAAATTAAGAATACTTACTTGGGACTTTCTAAAAATATTTGAATAATTTATATTGTTGTAGGCATATGTGATATACCAATTAGAGATTCTATCCATCTACACTATTTCGATGATTTGTCATTTTATACTCCTAGAAAGAGGAAAAAAAAAAAAAAATCAATCGTTTTTGTAATTATGATCATTAAACTCTATATATTGGCAAGGTTCAAGTGATAGTACAAATGGTAAGGACATCTTTTGTAGTGTCACATAAGGGTGTATGTGGTTCGGTGTGATCAATTTTGGAGAGGTTTTTTGCATTGTGCCTATAGGGTGTGGTTTCACCCTATGCTTGACCGCACCTCACTTTTGGAGGGTATTAATTGGTCAATACAAGGTGTGGTTAATCCTAACGGCTCGGTGCAGTTTGTTTAGCTATGTGGGCTAGGTTTTTAAAATTATTATTCTAAAATTTGGGCTTTTTGGCCTCTAAAAATAGCATTTTGAGCCCATTTTGACTTCTTTTTAATTGGACCCTTCTTTACAAATGGCTCATTTTTCCCCCAAATACTACGTTAAACCCTTATAAAATAGAATTTATAAAACATATGATTTATAAAATGCCTTATTAGATTAGATAATCAAACAATAACATCAACTTTCTCGGTGCTAAAATCACAATAACAACAAGATAATCAACTAAAACCATAATAGCATGATATAATAAACTAAAATCAAAACAGTATAATCAATTAATAGGATGACCAACAAATAAATTTACAATATTTGAGCCCTAGAAACAAAATCAAATAGCAAACAACATGAGTGAACTTATAAAAAAATAAAAATAAAACTAGAAGCAAAATCAAACACAAACATGAAAGTTCGACACAATAGGGTGAACTAAAAACAAAATATAAAATAACCCTAAAAACAAAATCAAACAGCAAAGAAAAAAAAAATCAAAGGTTTTTTCATAGGTGGATCTCATCAAAGAATTTTAACACTAAGATCAATGCCTCATTCATAATAGAGGCCCATCATATTTTAGAAAGTTTCCCCATTTTTTTCTCTTTTATCAAACTTATTTGGACCTATATATGAAGTGAGCCATGACACTTTGAGGCCCACACCAACACTTCTTTTTCTTTATGTTTTGTTTTGTTTTTTTTTTTTTTTTTTTTTTTTTTTTCCATTTTACTTTATTTTTAAATTTTTACTTATCCCAACCCGTTAGAGTATTTTATTTTTTCCATTCCTAAGACCATCTCTTCTAGCCAAAGCCCATTTGCAATGTTCAATCCCTTCCTTAAGATGGGCCTTACATCTAGTTTCAAGGATCATGGTCCATTTACTTTTTCAATCTCCCTACTATCATATGGGCCATACATCTAATTTCAATGATTTGGTCCAATGGTCGTGTCCGTCTCATTTTTTTCAAATGATTTCACCTTTTTTTTTAATCCAAATTGAGTTTTTAGTGGGCCTACCCAACTCTTTGGGGTTTTAAGGTTTCAAAACATTATGGATGAGTCCAACATCATTTCAATAAAGCTCATAACATACTCATAATCTTGGGCCTTTTGTTTGAGAAATTGTATTGGATTTGAGGCCGAAAGTTAGGGTATCTTACAAGTTTATAGTCCATTGTCATTTTCCAAAGTCTATGTATACTCATGCTTTTAGACCCCTTAATTGAAAAAAAAAGGTTTTGAATTAGGCTCTGTGAGAGTGCCCTTTTTTTTAGGATACTCACCGCAGCTAACGAGCTGTTTAAGAATCAAGTAGGTACAGAGAATACTCCTGACAATATAAAAAAAATGATAAACAAGGATATCGTAGAATGCCCAAAAATGTTAGCAACGTAAATTCAGAACAAAAACAGGATTAGCAAAACGATAAAGAAAAGGTGCTGTGGGGATCCTGGGAGTTATGAGGCAGTATTTCATTAACAAGTTATCTGTTTGATTACAGAAAACTCACTAGGACGTGATACAAGGTCCAATCAAGCTCAAAAATTGCAGTCTTGAATGGCTATTTCAGCCTTCAAAACTTGCAAAGTTTGATTCCTGTTGAATCCGACTATGTGCAATAGTGGCCTTTACAGGATATCGGGAAGAGGTATTTCGTTCTTCCCTTAGTATTTTCTTTCTGGATGGATTTTTCTGATGGTTCTTCCTAGAGAGTTTCTTCTTTTTTTGTGTGTTTCTTTTCCCTTTTTCTTGCTGCTTTCTTCACGACCCGTCCCCTCCTTTTATAATGGAGTTTTTCTGGGTGTCCCGGGTTCCCCTGTTTTGTTCTTTTGCAAACAGAGCATGTTATGTCTCTGTCGCCTCGGTAAGTCCCTTTGCCGTTTTTTCTCACTCTTTCCTTCTCTTGGTTCTGATTCCTTCGAAAGCTTCTGGTTGGCCATCCTCTTTGGGACGTGCTGAGGTATGCCCTTCTCGGTATCCTCATTTCTGGCGTATTCCTTTCTTTCCTATTTGGGCGGAATCCTGTTCTGCCATTTTTGAAAGTCATTCGTTGCCATTCTTTCTTCCCTGTCCTGGTTTCCCGAGGCCCTTTTGCTGTCTGTGCCATGAAAGGTTGCTTGCGTTTCTTGTTCTTTTCTTTTCCTGTCTTCTTTCTACCGATCTGTCCCAGTCTTCTCTTTTTCTTTTTTTATTTGCGCTTGAAGGGATTTGAGGATCCTTGTTTCTTTATATTTTGCCGTGGTCTCTTTTTGGGATGATTCTTCCTTTTCTGGGCTTCAGGATCCTCTGGGCCTTCCTTTTGCCTCCCATGGGTCATCTGTGCCTATTACTTTTGAGCTTAGCTTGAGATTTTCCTTTTGGGCTTGACTTGTTCTTTTGTTTTTGGGCTTATTTCATTATGACCTATTTTAGACCTCAACATTTAGCCCCCCGAGCTCGTGGGTTGCTTGAAACCCACGCGTGAGTGATTTAGGTTTCCTAGGACTCTCATGGTATCCCCCTTTCCTTTGACTTCTACTGGATTTCCTTCCTTTTTAATTGGGATCCCGGCCCTTTTCTGCTGCTTTTAGTTGCCTCCTTTTTGCGTGTTGCATTCCCTTATCATTATTACCTCTCGCAGCTTCCTTTTTATATGGGACGTGGCAGTTGGGTATTTGAGGTAAAACTCCTCTACCCACTTTTCTCGTTTCCCGTTATCCCTCATTAATAACTGCTGATCACTTCAAATTAAATTTCTTGGCAACTGGGGCGTCTTTCCATAAACTGTTTTTCCCCAACTGTTATTTGCGCCTTTATTGTAGCCGTTTCACCTTATCACTTTGCTTCTCTGAGTTTTTCACTCTTTCTTTTTTCTCTTCTTCTCCGTTACTCTGGTCTTCCTCCCTTTCGCACTTTCAATCTTTTTTCTTCTCAGAGCGCGTGTTGTTTCGATGGCTTCTTCTTCTTCTCGAAAGAGGAGAGAGCGTACTCCCAGTCCTTCTGAGGGTGAAGGTTCTTCTGGTTCTGCTCCGAGTGATTCTCACGAGGTTACTGAACGTCCGGCCTTCCCTTTACGAGATCCTTGGTATTCTCTCAGCGCGTTTTTTCCTCATATATCTCATGGTGAGGCTCCTCCATCCCCTCACGTTTGGATGTTTTCTGGTCAAGTGGGTTTCACTGGTTCCGCCCAAGTTCCTGACCTTAGAGAGATTTTTGATCTCCAGATCAGACAAGGAATCCGAGAGGCGGTTCCTATTTTCTTTGATTTTGTTCCAGGAAAGATTCAGGGCTGGCCTATATGGGTAGACAAAGAACTGTCTGATGCTGAGTTTGTGGGTCATCTGGAGCGCGCCAGTATCCTAAAGGCAGTGGCTATTTCCAGAAACCTTGAGGGCTTCAGAGACGCCAAAGGGCTCAGGCATCTGGTACGTCGTTGGTGCCCTTCCCTTCATACTTTTTTCTTTTCTACTGGTGAATTAACAGTCACCTTGGAGGATGTGGTTAATAACTTCCTCCTCCTGGTGTTTGGTGAAGAGAATCCCTTTGATATTGACCTTTCTAGTGAGGATCTCATGGTAGAAGAGAAATTATTTGGTCATTTTGGTGGTCGCGCCGCTTCTTCTGGTGGCAAGCCGGCTAGGATGGGGAGATGGGTGATGACCCTCTCTCGTGAAAAAGATAAGGAAGTGAGGTGGGCCGGTTTCCTGGCTTTTTGGCTTAGTAAGTTTTTGTTCAGTGAGTTCCCTGGGTACGAGGTTAAGTCTTCGTTTTTTCCATTGGCAATCAAGTTGGCTCGGGGTACCCAGTATCCTTTGGCCCCTCTGTTTTTGGGTCATGTTTATTCTCAATTGGACTAGCTTCATGGAGATGAGGCTGAGGGTGAATCTTGTTATGTGATCACTTCGTCTCTTCACTGTGCTATCCTTCAGATTTTCATGTGGGACCGTTTTGCAGCTACTTTGGCTAAGTGCAGGAATTTGAAGTTTGTGAAAGACAAGTTCCAAGGATCCCCCGACATAGTGAAGGGTCTTTGTGGCAATTCTACCGATGCCTTTCCCATTATTTTTCGTTGGATCAGCTTGAAGGGTGGTGGTCTCAATCTTGTGGAGTTGTTTGACCAAGCAGGGAGCTTATATTGGAGATCCCCTCGTGAGTTTGGTCCTGACTTTGTATGTGATTCTGTATTGTCTTCTTTTTTATCTTCTACAGGTAATACCTTTGACTTGCGCCGTGGTGATGAGGGCAGTCTGGCTTATCTTGCCTCCATTAGCCCCTCCTGGCTTCCTGTGCCTTCTTCAAGTGGCCCAAAATATACTCATTATTCAGCACACCGGGTGCTCCAGCAATTTGGTTTTGATCAGGACATTCCTCCAGTCTTTAAGGATGTGGTGCCATCCCTTCCTTCCTTGGATCCTTTCTTGAGGCTGCAAGCCTTTTCTTATTGGTCACGGAGGAGCCCCCAATTTGCAGTGCCTAACTCCCAAAGAGGAGTTTTTGCTTCTAGTGGCTATGCAAGTTATTGGAAGAGAGTGCAAAAGTCCTTTGTTGATTATGTTGGCACTGGCACAGTTCGGGATGTCCCGAATCCTAGCATTGTTTCTGCTCCTACATCCAATAGACGTTTATCCCTTCCTACTGCTGGGATTGTTTCTGCTGCTGCAAGCAGCAAGACTGGGTTTGCAGAGTGGCATGCCTCCAGGGGAGGTTGGGTGGTTTATGGACAGGATTTTCCTGAAACCTGGCTAGGTGATAGCCTCATCATTGGTGCTTCCTCTGGGGTGCCCATCAAAAGGGGTGCAACAGAGACAATAAGTGTTGCCACTGCTCCAAGTAAAGGTAAGGATGTCAAGTCAAAGAAAATGAAAGCTGCTGATGTTGGCGAGAGTACAGGAGGTGTGGAAATAGGCTTTGAGGCGAAAAGAAGGAAGACAGGAAAACCTCAAGCACACTTGGCATCTCAGGAAGGCAAGGATGTCAGGGAACATTTGGTTTCAAGGACCCGGAAGAAGACTAAGGTAGAGCCTTCTTTTCCCCAGGTTCCTGTGACTGCCTCAGTCCATGGTTCTTTAGGATCCTCTGATTTGGTATCCCAGCCTCCTTTAGGACCCTCTGGGCGTACTCGTAGTAAGCAAAAGACTTCCAGAGAATCTGTAGAGAGAGAGAGAAGGGCAAGACTTTTTTCCTTCTTCTCTCTTTTTTTTTTTGTCGCACTTGTTTCTATTTTGCTGACGAGTGGTGATTTCCTTTGCAGTCTAAGCGCAAGTCTGATCACAAGACGGGTAAGAGCCAATCTTCTGGAGACGACGTGGTATGTGTTCCCCTTTTTCTTTTGTTCTTTCCCTTTTGTTCTGTCATTGTGTTGTCTGCATTCCTGCTGTTGTGTTTTTTTTTTCTTTCTTTTGACACTGCCTTTTCCTCTTCTCCTTCCTTTAGGTGGAGGTATCCCCTCCTATGACTGACAAGGCTCTGGGGGAGGAAATTATCACAGCTCTTTCTGTTGTTTTTCCTGTTATGGGGGAGGAGCCCCCTACTGATGACCCAGCCGAAGAAACTGGGCAACCAATGCAAGGTTCCCAGGATTCCCAGGATCCCAAAGCTTCTAGGATCCCGTCATCTCAAAGTCCCCATCTTGAGCGTACTCCCAGTCCTATTAGGACTGTGTTTCCTCAGTCCTTGTCAGATAAAGGTGCTTTGGGAGACACTCCTTTATCCAAACAAACAGGTAAACCTTGTTCCCTTGAAATGGCGTTATATTCTACTTTCTTTTCCAATTTTTTTTGAGTTCCTCCTTTTCCTTTTCCTTTTAGGTCAAACCAGTGAGAAATCCGCTCCCAGTGTTGCCTCTTCTTTAGAATCAGAAAGCTCAGAAGGTGAGTGCAAGTTACTCCCATCGTGTTTCCTTTTCTTCCTCCTCCTTTTCTTTTTATATATGTCGAAGCCCCCTGCATCTATCCCTTCTTTTAGCCACTTTGCCATTGGTCCTTCACCTTTTCTTCAACTTGCCTTATGTTCCTTCCCAGAATCTTCGGGGAAGTCAGGAGATCAGGAAGAAGAGGCTCTGCCCCAAGAAGCTGGAACCGGTTTGTTCTTCTTTTTCTCCCTTTTTTTTTTAAGACTAAATCTGTTCTTCCTCTTCTTTTCTTTTTTTTCTTTTTTTTTTGAATATTGATACAGGCTTTGCAGGTTCTGAGCCTGTTATTCCTGAAGGAATTGTGAGACCTGCTCAAGTTGCTGACCTTCGTCCAGAGCAAAAGGCTGCAAGTCCCCTTGTTTCTGCAAGTGGTGACACAGTGATGGGGGATGCCTCGAAGATGACTGCCTCAGATCTTGATTCAAGGCTTTCTTCTTTTCTGGCTCGCTTTGATCTCTTGGAATTCAACAGTCTTCCTGCCAGCCACTTCCATATTTTTGGGTCTTCTTATGGCAGCTTCCTGCGTTTCTCCGTTCCTGTGGAAGGCCTGCCGCTGCTAGAGAGTCTGCTTAAGAGTCACGAGGATTTCACCAGCGGCTTCAGGGGAGGCGTTTTTTTGGGCAATATTTTAATGGAGTTGCTGTGTGCTGTGCTGATTTCCCTAAGGAATTCCTCTGTAGATTCCTTGTCCGAAGAAAAGCTTCTGGAGTGGAGAGGGGTGGTGCAAGACCTTCTAGAGGCCAAGTTTAACTTGTCTTTTCTGCTGGATCACTTGCGTCTGCTGGCCCATATGCTGTTTCAGAGGCAATCTTTCAAGAGTATAGACACTGAGATAGCTGCTGCTGAGGAAGTTTTGGCTCGTGCTCACAAGATTTTACAAGACTTGAAGGTCAAGCGGCAGAGGATCCTTTCTACTTTGGCTGTGCCTGTTATTTCTCCGGATGCCTCCCTGTTGGCCGGCCTCATTCCTTAGCCTTCTTTTTTTTAGATTTACATAGAAAATTTGGGATTGTATAAGTTTTTTTTTTTTCTTTTTTTTTTTGAACATTGTTCTGCTCTTTGCTTTCTCTTTTGTGTTTCAAAACTGTTTCTCTTTTTTTTTTCAGTATGTGAATCTACCTTTTTCTTTGGTATATTGCCTTTTCTTTCCTATCGCTCTTTCCTTTCCTGAGTCCTGGACCATGGTTTTCACAGGTTTCTCTGTAAATTCTGGTCCAGGTACCCGGTAATCTATTATGTAAGTACTGAACTGGGTACACTGGTATCCTTCTCTATGTACATATATTTTTTCGAGATACGGTCCCAGTTCATGAACTTTGACAGGTTCCCCTTTTGCCAAGTGCTAGGCTAGGTATCCTAGATATTTTGCTTTTATTCTGTGATCCTAGACCTATGCACTTGGGACTGTTTGTGGGGTATCTGAAATTATTTGTGGGGTGAATCCTGGGCCATATGTAAAAGGGCATTACACACTCTTCCCCCTTTTTTTTTGACTCAGGTATCCTTCCTTAAATTTATCCAAACTTGTTTTTTTTTTTTTCTTTATAGTATGAAAAACTTAAATGTTGAAGAAATAGGAATTTCATTAAAACATAGTCATTTTCAAGGAACAAAGAAAAAGTCTTTTGGTGCAGTATTGACCACAAAGTGTCAATCTATCACATGTTCCTGAACAAAATTAGCTTAGACTAGAATTCATGATAAAAGCTGAAAAAGACAAAAATAAAAGGAACTTAGCAGATAGTGAAACTGGTGAAAGGACCCTGAGGTACCGGGATCCCTTTGTTCTTATGCATAATATTGCTTCAGCCACTTCCCGTTTATGGGCTCTGTCAGGACTGTTCCATCTTCTTTGGCAAGGTAATAATACCCACTTTCATGAGCTGTATTGATGATGTAAGGTCCTTCCCATTTCGGGGTGAACTTGGAAGGCCCTGGCAGGTTCCTCCTCACATGCTCCGCCATCCTTAGCACTAATTGCCCTTTACTGAACACTCTTAGGCGTACTGCTTGTGCATATGCTCTGGTCATTCTTTGCTGGTATCTCTGGCTTCTTTTCTTAGCCAGTTCTCTTTCTTCTTCTACTCCTTCCAGATCTGCTAGCCTCTTTTCATTGCTTGTGTCCTCACTTTCTCCCTGGTTTTCCTCTAGAACTACCCTTGGTGTAGGAATGACTAACTCCGCAGGGCTGATGGCTTCCGTTCCATAAACCAGGGAGAATGGGGAGAATCCTGTGGCTGTCTTTACAGAGCTTCTACATGCCCAAAGCACATCTGCCAGATGGTCACTCCATTTTCCTCCATACTCATGTTTCATTTTCTTAAGGATCTTTAATATTACCCTATTAGTGGCTTCAGCTTGGCCGTTTCCTTGTGGGTAGTATGGGGTAGACCTTCCATGCTTGATGTGGTATGCTTCAGTTAATCCCTTCATATCTCTGTTTATGAATGGGGTTCCATTGTCGCTGATCAATCTTCTGGGGATCCCGAACCTTGTAATGATGTGGTTTCGAATAAAATTTGCCACAGCTGCTCCAGTAGCTTTTTTCAAAGGGATGGCCTCTACCCATTTTGTAAAGTACTCCGTGGCTGCCAGGATCCATATATAACCATTGGATGGAGGATTTATGGGCCCTATGAGATCGAGCCCCCAAGTATGAAAAGGCCATGGCGTCGTCATATCCTGTAGGACATTTGGGTGAGTGTGAATTGCATCTCCTAGGACTTGGCAAGCATGACATGTTTTGACCAGCTCCTCAGAGTCTCTTTTCATCGTTGGCCAGTAATATCCCAACAACAATAACTGCTTATACAGTCTTCTCTTTCCTGGGTGACTTCCACAGTCTCCAGAGTGCACCTCTCTGACTACTTCTCTAGCTTCCTTTGGTCCCAGGCACCTGAGGGGATCCCCATGATATCCCTTTTTGAATAAAATGTCGTTCTGCAAGAAATACCTGCACGCTAGTTTCTTGAGCTTGTGGGCCAGTTCCCTGTCGGTTGGCAGGATCCCCCGAGCCAGGTATCCTATGAAAGGAACCCGCCAGTCTTCTGCAATGAACACCGCGTAGCTTTCTTCTTTATCAATTGCCAAACGACATTCCTGGCATTTCCCCTGTATGATTGCTGCTTCCTTGTCCATATCTGGCCAGTAATATCCCCTGCGTTGCATCCTTCTGTATAGGCTGACTTTTTCTGTGACTCCACATGCTTGGGCGTGTAATTCTTCTAGTTTCGCCTTTCCTTCCTTCTCGGTGATACATCTGGACAATATTCCTCCTGGCAGTCTCTTATATAACTCTCCTTCTATCTGAGTGTAATCCATTAGTTCTTTGATGTTCCCTCTGGGGCTTGCCTCTTTCATCTTTTCTTTGATTTCGTCCCTCCAGTCCCACTGTTTGGATTCCCCGGGGTACATCCCTTGGAGGATCCTTACAATAGAATGTTCCTGCCTTCCTATTTTTATCAGCGTATCCCTCCCATTAAATGGTATTTGGGATCCCAGGGTGGCGAGAGCATCTGCAAACTTGTTCTCACTTCTTTGAGTGTATTCTACGCTGAAGGTTTGAAATTCCATCTCCAGCCTTTGTGCCCAAGTCCTGTAGGCTGCCAGGCTTTGTTCTCGTAGTGCAAAGTCACCTTTCACTTGGGAGATTACAAGATTAGAATCTCCCAACACTCTCATATGTTTCACTCCTATGCTAAGTGCTATAGTCAACCCGGTTAAGTATGCCTCATATTCAGCTGCGTTATTGGAGCATGAGAAACCAAGCTTGAAGGACAGGGGCATGATATCCCCATTTTCGCAGCTTAGTACAATTCCTACCCCATTTGAAGTTGCTGTAGCTGATCCGTCAAACCTCATGGTCCATTTCTTCCCTGGGATCTCCATCACTGCTACCTCGCCGGGGATTTCTTCACTCAGCGGGCCTTCTTCCTTTCCTGGGAATTGAGCAAGCAAATCTGCTATGGCCTGGCTCTTGACAGCCCTGGGAGTTTTTATGCCTATATCATATTGTGAGAGCAACACTAGCCATTGTGCTATCCTTCCCGTGAGAAGGGGCTGGTGCAGGAGTGCTTTTATGGGGTGGGATTTAGTTACCAAGAGGATTTGGTGAGCTGAGAAGTACCTCTTCAACCTTTGGGATGCATAAATGATCACTAGGCAAGCTTTCTCTATTCTGGGGTACCTGGTCTCGGTATCCTTGAGTGTTTTGCTTACATAATATATGGGCTGCTCATTTCCTTGGTCATCTTCTTGTGCCAGCAAAGCTCCTATTGCCTGGGAGTTTGATGCTAGGTATAGCAACAGAGGTCGCCCACGTACTGGTGCCTGGAGGGTGGGCAGATGATTCATAATGCCCTGAATTCTTTGAAAAGCTTCCTGCTGCTCCGTTCCCCAGGTAAATTCATTTCCCTTTTTTAATAGCTTGGATAGGCCTGCTGTAGCTGAGGCTAAACCAGGCACAAACCTCCTGATGTAGGAGACCCTTCCCAGGAAGCTTTTGAGTTCCCTAACAGTAGTTGGCCTTCTCATCGTGGCAATAGCCGTGGCCTTGGCTAGGTCCACGCTTATGCCTTTGTGATGTACTAGGAACCCGAGGAACTTTCCAGCAGACACTCCAAAGGCGCACTTCATGGGGTTCATACGTAACTTGTATTTCCTGCATCTTTCAAAGACTTGCTCAAGTACTTGGAAATGTCCTGTTCTGGTTTTTGACTTGACTACAATATCGTCTACATAATCTTCCATTTCCTCATGCATCATGTCATGGAAAATGGCTGTCATGGTTCGTTGATGCGTAACCCCCGCATTTTTGAGGCCAAAGGGCATTACAGTGTAGTAAAAGTTCCCAATCGGAGTTCTGAATACCGTCTTCTCTGCATCTTTTGCTGCCATGCGGATCTGGTTGTATCCACTGTACCCATCCATAAATGAGAACATCGAGTTTCTAGCGGCTGAATCTACCTACAAGGAGGTCTATATTGGGCAAGGGGAACTCATCTTTAGGACATGCCTTGTTCAGGTTGCGAAAGTCTACACAGCAACGGATTTGACCATTTTTCTTCTTTACAGGTACAATGTTGGAAAGCCATTTTGGATGTTGGATGGGTTTGATAAAACCAGCTGTTAGTAATTTCCTGACCTCTTGGATTATTTGAGCTTCTATCTCAGTGTGGAAGACCCTAGCTGATTGGACTACTGGCCTCATCCCTGGGTCCACATTAAGAGAATGGACTACCAACTCTGGGTCTAGACCAGGCATCTCATCATAGGTCCATGCAAACACATCTCTGTATTTTCGAAGTAAGGTTACCAGTTGTTCTCTTTCTTGAGCCACCAATTGACTGCTAATGAAGACAGGTTTTCGGGATCCTGGTTCTGTTCCCAAGTCTACTTCCTTTAATTCTTCCTCAGGCTGGATCTGAGCCTCCTTAACTGGTTCTTCTGGGATTTCTTCTTGGGCCATCATGCAGCTTGGTGGTCCGGGACCTTCCTACACAATGCATTCAGGTCCCGCGCACCTTCACAAACGATAAATCAGCCTTCCCCCAGGTTCCCGCACCACCACACATTCTCGGGATCCTGAAGAGCTGGGCTCCCTCTTCTGTCTCTTTCTTTCTAGAAGGTTTCTCAGGTCACGGGTGCCCCTTCCTCCTCCTTCTTCTTCTAGGACTGGTGCCCCCGGGGTCCCCGGGGCGGGGTTCTCATCATTTGGCTCCAATTCATCATAAAACATTGTTTCTGCGAAGTTCACTTCTCCCTGGCTGAAAGGATTATGATTGGCTGGGATCCTTATGGGCCTCCCATTCAGTCTCCCTTTAATGCATTGATGGAACGTGGATGGAATAAGGCGATGTTTATGAAGCCACGGGCGTCCCAACAGCACGTGATAAGAAATTTCTGCATTAATTACATGAAACCTTGTCAGAGCTACTATCGGCCCCACCCTTAAGGCTAGCTGCACGTATCCTTCTGTTGACTCTACTGATCCTCCAAATCCTGTTATCTCCATGGGAGTCCCCAGGATCCTTCTGTCAACTAACCCAACAGCTTCCAGGGTACTTAAGGCTATGAGGTTGAGTGATGCCCCTGTATCCACCAGTGCTTTTCTGACTTGAACGCCGTTTATGGTGGCCATTAGATAAAGGGGTCTACGGTGGTCTGGGTGCTCAATCTCCATATCTTCATCAGTGAAGGTTATTGCATTGGTCGTTTCCAGGAAAGCTCGACTAGCATGTGACTCAGCTGTAAAGTATTCCATCCCTGAATCTGCTGCTATGCTTATAAGAGACTCTGTGGCCACCCTCCTTGCTTCTGGTCCGAATCCTAATTGATTGAATAGTGACCTGAACTTGGGATTCTTCTGGAGGGTCCTGACTGTGCTCGGGTGGAAGGATCCTTCAGATTCTCCTGCTTCTATCGGGTTCCCGTGTATTACTACTGCTACCACCCCTTTTCCTTTGTGGTTAGGCAAGGGGTTTCTCTGCACTTCCGGCTCCTTCTGGGTGAGCTCCAGGGTTCCTTCTCTCAACTTTTTGTGGAAGAGTCTGCGAAGGGTCCAGCAATCCTTGGTGGAGTGCTTGACATAATTATGGATTCTGCAAAATAAAGGGTTCTTCCTTTCTTCTTCTGTTGGTGGCCTGGACACTGTGAATGGCCTGACCACCCCGTCTCCAATCCACTTGTCTAGGACATGGCTTAACTCCTCAGCTGTACATGGGATCACTGGTGGTTCCTCAAACACCTTCCCATCTGGTCTCTTCCTTTTCTCTCCTGCTGATGCTGTCATAGCTTGGGATGCGGGCAGCCTTTTTGTTCTCATGGTCTGCGCCGTCCTTCTAGTTCTCTGTAGCAGGTCAGCAAATTGTGTGATACATAAATTTTCAAGGTTGAGTCTGTAATCAAAAAGCATGTTGGCTATACAGGTCTCCACGAGCTCCTTTTCTTCATGGTCTCCATAGCAGTCTAGGGACACGTCTTCGAATCTTTTAATGAACTGAACAGGGTCTTCTCCGGGTCTCTGCCTCACCATTTGCAGGTTCTGGAAAGTGATTTTGTCTTCACCTGGGTAATATTTGGCGCAGAATTTTTCCATCATCTCATCCCAGGTCTTGATGGACCCGGGTCTCAGTGTGGTGTACCAAGTGTATGCCCTATCCACTAAGGATTTGGCGAATTCCCTTAGACATAATTCTTTGTCTCCTGCATAGGGGCCCATAGTATGGACAAACCTACTCACATGTTCCACTGCACTTCCATTCCTTCCATCGAAAGGATGGAACTTTGGGGGTTCGTACCCCTTAGGGTATGGTTTGCCAAGAAGTTCTGGAGGGAACGGGGGATCTCGAGAGAATTGCTTGGGGATCCCTGAGAGTTTTTCCCTTTCTTGCTCCAGGAGGGCATTGACGTCTGCCAGCGTCAAGTACTGAGGGTTGGCCCTTCCTCCCACTGCTGACCCTCCTTCTGGATGTGCCTCATCTTGGTGACCAGTAGGGGGAATATTGTTTCTGACCTCCTGTGTCCTGCCTTCTTTGAGAAGACGAACTTCTTGCTCCAGATCCTTTAACATTGCTGTCATTCTGGCCATTAGGTCTGGTTCCTGCCTCGCGTGTCTTTGTTCTGACACCACCTCCTGTTCTACCAAGGGTATCCCACCTCCTTGCCTGGAGACTTCCTCGTTTTCTCCTACAGGCTCAGAGGCCGTAGGTGGCACATTAGTTCCCTTGCTGTTTCTTTGTCTTGGAGGCATTCTCTGTGAAGAGTTGTTTCTTCCTTCTTCTTTGCCCAGTCCCCAGTGGAGTCGCCAAAATGTGAGAGTGCCCTTTTTTAGGATACTCAGGCCCAAGGATCCCGGGCCCAAATAAAAAAGAGGGATTTGGTGGACCGGGCCTTGACTCACCGCAGCTAACGAGCTGTTTAAGAATCAAGTAGGTACAGAGAATACTCCTGACAATATAAAAAAAAAATGACAAACAAGGATATCGTAGAATGCCCAAAAATGTTAGCAACGTAAATTCAGAACAAAGACAGGATTAGCAAAACGATAAAGAAAAGGTGCTGTGGGGATCCTGGGAGTTATGAGGCAGTATTTCATTAACAAGTTATCTGTTTAATTACAGAAAACTCACTAGGACGTGATACAAGGTCCAATCAAGCTCAAAAATTGCAGTCTTGAATGGCTATTTCAGCCTTCAAAACTTGCAAAGTTTGATTCCTGTTGAATCCGAGTATGTGCAATAGTGGCCTTTACAGGATATCGGGAAGAGGTATTTCGTTCTTCCCTTAGTATTTTCTTTCTGGATGGATTTTTCTGATGGTTCTTCCTAGAGAGTTTCTTCTTTTTTTGTGTGTTTCTTTTCCCTTTTTCTTGCTGCTTTCTTCACGACCCGTCCCCTCCTTTTATAATGGAGTTTTTCTGGGTGTCCCGGGTTCCCCTGTTTTGTTCTTTTGCAAACAGAGCATGTTATGTCTCTGTCGCCTTGGTAAGTCCCTTTGCCGTTTTTTCTCACTCTTTCCTTCTCTTGGTTCTGATTCCTTCGAAAGCTTCTGGTTGGCCATCCTCTTTGGGACGTGCTGAGGTATGCCCTTCTCGGTATCCTCATTTCTGGCGTATTCCTTTCTTTCCTATTTGGGCGGAATCCTGTTCTGCCATTTTTGAAAGTCATTCGTTGCCATTCTTTCTTCCCTGTCCTGGTTTCCCGAGGCCCTTTTGCTGTCTGTGCCATGAAAGGTTGCTTGCGTTTCTTGTTCTTTTCTTTTCCTGTCTTCTTTCTACCGATCTGTCCCAGTCTTCTCTTTTTCTTTTTTTATTTGCGCTTGAAGGGATTTGAGGATCCTTGTTTCTTTATATTTTGCCGTGGTCTCTTTTTGGGATGATTCTTCCTTTTCTGGGCTTCAGGATCCTCTAGGCCTTCCTTTTGCCTCCCATGGGTCATCCGTGCCTATTACTTTTGGGCTTAGCCTGAGATTTTCCTTTTGGGCTTGACTTGTTCTTTTGTTTTTGGGCTTATTTCATTATGACCTATTTTAGACCTCAACAGGCTCAAAAGTTAGGGTTTACTGTGGCTAATTGGATCATATTCTTATTTCTTTTTGGGTTCTTCTTTAAGACATGCAACTTTGGGCTTTTCCCTAGGGATCAAGTTTTATGGCTATTCTATGTATGGGTATAGATTAATAGGGTTTCCTTCTCCTCTTCCTTCAAAATACCACTCACAACTAGGTGCCTTATTCTCCAACCCAGGTGGAGTGGCCCTTAGTGGAGGAAAAGATTTATCTCCAAACTAATTTGGAGAAAAACCCTTCAAACTTCTCCTATATCTTTTTATTGTTTAAGAATTTTGAAAATCTAACCGTTGGATTGCATTTTTTTTTTTTTAATTTTTTTCTTTATGTTCTTAACATACATATCAAATTTTGTTCAAATAACAATCATAAACTTATTTTTTATGCATAGTTTTATATCACAAAAACTTAGAATTTAATCATTTTATTGATGACATAGCTATTGATGTTTGATCTTCTTAAAATTTTATAAGCATGGAGGATATAATAAGAACATATAATCCGACTATTAGATTCTCAAAATTCACATTCAATAAAATGATATATGAGGATTTTGAAGAATTTCTCCATAATCTAGTTTGGAGAGAAACATTTTCCCTTAATGGATAGGTACGTTAACTTGTTATTGTAGTTATATGTCATCACAAGCAATGGCACATGCTGTGAGTTTATGAGGTGAGGTACAAAGACCTGAAGCCCCAATAGGACTTAAGATCCCCCACTTACCTCCCTTGAGGGTTCATAGGGTAAAGAGATGTGCAAGGCATCATTCGGAGGGTCCTTGTTAGATAAGCTACAAAATAAACAAGAGTCTTAACTCTCTATCCCCAATGAAGTCTCCACTTTAGGCTCACCATCCTAGACATGGGATTTTTGTCCAAGGAGTATGCCTCAGCCAAGTGGATTGGAGGTAGGGGGTTGGGAGTCATCACTTAGTTCAAGTCCAAAAACCAATTTTGATCCCTTGTAAAGGTCTACACTGGATACTAGATTCGGAGTTAGGATACACCTTAGGACAGTATTAGAAACCCAAGTCCCCTTGGCATGTGGGCCTATGTTCCATAGCCTAGCTAGTTCTATCAAGGAAGCCCATAATGGGCGATTCTAAAGCATGCAAGAAAGTAGCAAGCGCGCGCACGCGCGTGCACACACACACACACACACACACACACACACACACACACACACACACTCATGTGAAGCCTAAACTAGTCATTCATTCATCATGCATTCAACATTCATCAACACATTCATATTCATTGTTCATGTCATAGTAAAGAAGGAAACATATTTGCAATTCAAAAACAAATCAAGCCTAATTAATCAAGTCAAGCTAAATTTGAGAACAAATCGAATCTCTCTAGTCAATAATCAAAGTAAACCAAATCACACGAAAGATGCATTAATAAGGGAAAACTTCATTCTAGACTTATCCAAATAAAATTTGATTATGGCAATGTCAACTAAAAATCATGGAAAATAACAAATAATTATTAATTTCCCAAATATGAGTAAAGTTAAATCTTATGGCATACGAAAAGTATCAAAGCAATCGAATCAGAAAACCAAAATACAAAATTTTTCCTATTTTTAGTCAAGCTACATATGCAAGCCTGAAGCATGCATACACAAATATTAAACTTGTGTTCGTACAATCAATTATGAGTGTGCATCCTAACATGAAACCTAATTCCAAAATTATTTTCCATATTCAATTGGATTCACATGATTTATAATTTATTGACTTGACTCTTTCATTGAGAACAAACTATAACATAACAAATTAAATCTAAACTAATCAAAACCTAGTTCTATGCAAAAACAATATCCAAGAACACATTCATAAAAATAAACAATCATATTTAAGCAATAAAAAGTCATGGGGGAAGGACTTACCTTGATTGAGAATCACATATTTGAAAATTATAACTGGAAATAAAATGAAATTTTGAAATGGTTTTAAAAGAAGGATTAAAACCATGTTATGCATAAAGTGACTTTTAAGATAGAAGTTTTGAAAATCAAAAAATCATGAATAAGACTAGTGTGAAAAGATTGAGTGAAGAAAGAGATTTTTTGGAAGACTCTTTAAAATTTATTTTGAATAGAGGCATAAGGTGTGTATTTATAGAATTATTTATAGAAGAATAGAGTTTCTGTGGCAATTTACATAGGCTTGAACTGAGGATAAGCAGCCTTAAAAAGATGCATACTTGGTGGACAGAACTACTATCCAAACTTCAAGTGGAAATATCTTACTCATTTTAAATTCAAATTAGGCCAAGTATGAAATTCTAAAATAATAATAATAATAATAAAAAATTAGGCCAAGTATGTGTCAATTTTGAAGACTTGTATGTCTACTTTCCAAAAAAAAAAAAAAGAAAGAAAGAAAAAAGAAACAAACAAACAAAAACTCATTCAAAAATTAGTTGTTGTTCAAGAGATATTGACAAAAGAGTGAGCAAATGTCATTTTTTGACATCACTTTTAAAGTAGTTTAGAGCATTTCTTAGTTATGATTACTTCTGAACAATCAAAAATACTTTAATTGCCTTTTAGTTAATATTTTTAAAGATCCTCTTTGGGACTAGGGACAACAGGTTATTAACTAAGGGTCCGGTTAATATGTGCCCTTAGGGCACATATTAAGGCATTCATTTTTGGAAATATTTTCTCGAAAATTGAAAAAACTGTCAATACTTTTTCAATTCTCGAAAAAAAAAATTTCTAAAAATAGTTATTATTGTGTGCCCTTAGGGCACACATTAGCAAAATCCGTTAACTAATATAAAATGAAATATCTACATTGTTGAGCCCATTGGTCTAAAGACTCTAAACTATGTATCAGGGGAAAATAATTGGCTCATAGGATTAGTGTATGCCCTAGTGGTTTAGCAAGGGTCAACATAATTTTCAAATGTACTAATCATAGATAATACAGAAATGACATTTCATTATAGAATGCCAGATATGTCTTAGCCCTAAGCTTTTTACCATATATATATATATATATATTTTTTTTTGTGGGTATGCAACCAACCTCAAAAATCCCATTTCTAGCATAATCAAAGACACTCACTTATCAAAAAAAAAAGACACTCACTTTGATTTCAATCTTACCTTGTTTAACTTTCCTTGAATTTTGGGATATTATTTTCCAGCCAAGTTTGCCCAGTCTTCCCTCTTCACTCGAAACCTCCTCAACAAATTCCTTTTAATAAGCTCAATCATGGTTACTATAGCTATAGGCATATCCTCAGCATTGCTGATGGAGGACTTGAAATACTCTGACTAATTGTTCATAAGCACATTAATCTAAATGTAAGCTCAAATAAAAATATAAAATAAACCTAGTCTCTAGTTACATTAAAAAATAAAATAAAATAAATCATAATTTTCTTTCACCAAAAAAAAAAAAAAAAACTCGCATAAATTTCTTTAACAATAGTTGAAATGACATATTGTAAGCAAT